>NC_059169.1:14768506-14923884 GCF_019923935.1 Bubalus bubalis | reverse complement strand
CCCTGCCTTCCCCAATAGACTGCTTCTTCTTAGCCCAGATCTGATCCTTACTGGGCTGTGTGAGCTGCTGTTGGAACCATAGCATAGCCTCAAGTCCACTCCTGCAGGGGCCATAAAATGACCTTGTGTCCACCAGAGAAAGCCTCAATAATGACCCAGTCAGGAGTGAGGAACCAGGGCCTCAGATAGAGGTAGGGTCTAGAGACTTGCTCAAAGTTAAAAGCAAATTGAAGGTAGCAGAGAAGATCCATATGAAAGATGGCAGAGAGGCTTGTGACCTGGACCTGTCAGCATCCATGTCTGCTGGTGATGTTCTTTCTGCACTCAGCTTGAGGCCCTCACCAGGGACCAGGACAGAGTCTTGAAGAAGACACTAAACCAGAACAGACAAGGTGTTAGGAGATCTTCCCCACCTTGCTCTGCAGCCAGTTTGTCTGACACACACCCCCCTGCACTGGGAATGTGTGCAGGTTCTCCCAAAGTACCACGTCCTCCCTGTTCCCTGTGCACACAGTGGTCCTCTACCTCAGAGACCCAGGCCCTCCATCATCCGGATGGTGAAAATCTCATTTTCTGAGTCAACTCGAATGCATCTTCGAGACCCTCAGTTTAGTGTACCCTTAATATACCCTTATATATACTAATATAATATATATTTAATATACATACTTAACATAATATACTTAATATAATAATATACATATAGTGTAGTGTATGTGTGTGTGTGTGTGTATATATATATATATACTTTTAGTGTATATATATATACTTTTATACACACAAACACTAATATACCCTTAGTGTCTTTTATATTCTTTTAAGGTAGCATTTATGGTACACCTATGTTCATAGCAGCCAAAAATTGGAAGGAACTAAATCTTACAATGAAGTATTATTCAGCCTTAAAAGGAAGAAAATTCTGACCTATGGATAAACCTTGATGACATCTTGCTAAATGAAATAAGCCAGACACAAAAGAAATGAATACTCTCATTCCATTTATGTGAGATTCCTAGAGTAGTCAAATCCTAGAAGACAGGAAGTAGGATGGTGGTTTCCAGGGACTGGGGGAGGGGAAATGGGGAGTGTTTTTAATGGGTAAGAATTTCAGTTTTATGAGGCAAAAAAAAAAAAAAAAAATCTCAAGCGTGGTTGCACAGCAATGTGAATGTACTGAACACCAAACTATCCACTTAAAAATGGTTAAATGGTTAAATTTTATGTTATGTGAATTTCATCATAATTAAAAGATAGCACCTGTGCATGCTTTGTAATTTGGGATCTACATCTCATAGTACTTTGAGGCTTTTTATAATCAGGGAGCATCTTGTTTTCATTTTTGTTCCCAGAAAGTAGCATTTTGCAAGGCACAGAGAGGGTGCTGAGGGACTGCTGGTTGTGAGGGTGAGTGAGTTACACAGGTGTGAGCAAGCAGGAACCAGCGGACACCATGACAACTCAGTAAATAACTGAAAGAACTGCTCTTTAAAACTCTTACCACCCCAGACCCATCTAATGGCTGTAGCTGTGATTTAATGAATGAAGCCCTTGTAACATGAAAGAATATTCAACGTAATGCCCGAATGCTACCCAGGGAGCAGCTTCAGTTAGTCACAGGGCAAAAGCTCCCTCCTAATTATTTCCAGTTTCAGTGTAGGTCAGGAAAAATGTGAACTGCTGTGTCAGGAAAACATTAACCACAGCTCTTGATATATCTTTTCCCTGAGAGCACTGTAGGTGGTGTTACTTACTCTCAGACAATGTGTGTCAGATTTTCTGTTGTAAATGTAATTCTGTTAACCTGCACTTGTCTTAAATTTTCCCCAAAGCCATAAAATATGACTTATATGTAGTACAACTTAGGAATATAACAGATTCTTCCTTCTAAAACCTGAAAATCATGGGATTGAGATTCTGAAATGTTTGAGGGAAAATTGAATTTGGAGACTGAATTAATAACTGCAGTAACTTGATTTTTGATCTGTACCTTGGTCCACTCAGTATCACTTTTAGTTTCATTTCTGTGTTTGGAGATGATACCTGGGCAGTGTGTTCATGAATTGATTTCACTCTACCTGTCTACCTCCCAGGTTCCCTCTCCTGCTCACCTGTCCCAGCCCTCATCACTCCAGGACAACCCTTTGGTGTTGGATTTGATTGAGAGAGGCTGTTGTGGAGGGGGAAGAGGGGTGTGGTGAGCAGGGGACATGAGAGTGAGCCAGCCCAGCAGAAGTGGGGCTTTATTCTCTTTCTCTTATTTCCTCTTCTGTCCTGATTTCTGGAAGTTAGTCAATAGGAAAGTATAGTAGATGCTATTCAAGATTGCCAGGAGAAATATCAATAACCTCAGATATGCAGATGACACCACCCTTATGGCAGAAAGTGAAGAGGAACTAAAAAGCCTCTTGATGAAAGTGAAAGAGGAGCGTGAAAAAGTTGGCTTAAAGCTCAACATTCAGAAAACTAAGATCATGGCATCTGGTCCCTTCACTTCACGGGAAGTAGATGGGGAAACAGTCGAAACAGTGTCAGACTTCATTTTTTTGGGCTCCAAAATCACTGCAGATGGTGATTGCAGTCATGAAATTAAAAGACACTTACTCCTTGGAAGGAAAGTTATGACATCCTAGATAGCATATTCAAAGCAGAGATACTACTTTGCCTACAAAGGTCCGTCTTGTCAAGGCTATGGTTTTTCCAGTGGTCATGTATGGATGTGAGAATTGGACTGTGAAGAAAGCTGAGTGCTGAAGAATTGATGCTTTTGAACTGTGGTGTTGGAGAAGACTCTTGAGAGTCCCTTGGACTGAAAGGAGATCAGTCCTGGGTGTTTATTGGAAGGATTGATGCTAAAGCTGAAACTCCAGTACTTTGGCCATCTCATGCGAAGAGTTGATTTATTGGAAAGACCCTAATGCTGGAGGGATGGGTGGGGGCAGGAGGAGAAGGGAGACAGAGGATGAGATGGCTGGATGGCATCACCGACTCGATGGACATGACTTTGGTGAACTCGGGAGTTGGTGATGGACAGGGAGCCTGACATGCTGTGATTCATGGGGTCACAAAGAGTCGGACATGACTGAGCGACTGAACTGAACTGATGCAGGATTTTAATTCACAGAAGAAATAGCAAGTAAAAATAAGGAACTAGGACTCCCCTGGTGGTGCAGTGGATAAGAATTTGCATGCCAATGCAGGGGACACTGGTTCAATCCCTGGTCTGAGAAGATTCCACATGCTGCAAAGCAACTAAGCCCTGCACCACAACTACTGAGCCCATGTGCCACAACTACTGAAGTCTTTGCTCAGCATCAATAGAACCCCCTCAGTGAATCCCGTGCACTGCAACAGGGAGTAGCCCCTACTCATCAAGCTAGAGACAGCTCTTCCAAGGCAATCAGGACCCAGAACAGCCAAACATAAAAGCCAACGTGAGGTAAATAGGACCCTAGACTTCCTGGTTAGAGTCTGAAAACAGGCTACATTTTTCATTTAGATGATTTTGTGGTTGATTTGATCATTTTAGAGAATCCTGGGCAATAAAGTATTTTCCAGCTCTCAAGGTAGATTGATTTTGCTTTGTTTTTGCTCACAGCTATTATTTGGATGATACATTTTTACAGATGCTTAGTAGACCGTGCTATAATGTGCAAAAGTATTAGTTTCTTACATTTTCTCCTTTTTTACATATATTTTCTTAAAAACCACTCTCCTTACTCCCAGATTGTCCCCCTTCCCCTGCTGGCTTCCTAATTCCTTGTGACTCAAACCGTGGTGCCAGAGCAGCAGCACCTGCATCTCCTGGAGCTTCTTAGAAATGCAGAGTCTCAGGCTCACCCAGACCTCTTGACTCAGCATTACAGCTGAACATAACCTCCTCCTTTCCCTCCCATGGGCAGTTTTTGATGAGTGATAACCTGTGATTCCCAAGAAATGTGCTTTGACAGTTTGAACTTAAGAATTCCCAAATCTCTGTTGTGACTGAGCAGGAGGCTCTAGAATATTCTGTGCACTAGATTTCCTTACCTTTATGCTCTGTAAATTTCACTTTTACATTATAATCTAATTCTGTGTGATTCCACTGCATTATTTGTGTCTTTCCAGTGGAGTCTGTCTTCCATCACAGGCATTTTTCATTCCACTGTCCCGCCTTCCCCACACCAGCCTCCTGCAGGGACCAGGGGGATTTCCCACAGGCTCAGCCCTGTCTGGACCTGGAGTCAGAGACAGCCCAGTGCAGCAGTATTTGTGTGGCTGTTTCACCATCTGATGGGATAAAAAATGAGTCTTGCTGCCCCAAGCAGGGCATGAGGTCTGTTTGAACTGTTCCCCAGGCATCATGTATCCCACTTAGCTGCAGGTTTCTCTCAATGGTTGTGGGTGCCGGTTCTTTCTGCTGACAGCTGGTCACCTGACTTCAGGTACCCTCTTTGCTCCTGTTCACCATATATACACTTGTGTCCACATCATGCTTTAAGTTTCTGACTGTAAGTTCTCTATGGTAGGCCTGTTTTTTTAACTGAAACTACACCTCTCCCACTCTCTGTGTTCTAGCTACACAGAGGGACATGATAAGATGTCAGGCCATCCAGATAATAAGAGTCCTATCAGCAGATGGAAAAGAGGCCAAAAGATGTGGATTTGAGTCCCATACTGCTATTTATGGCTCTGATATTTCAGACAGACTAAGTTATCTAAGCCTCAATCTTTTCTTGTGCAAATGGACGTGATAGGATGTAACGTGTAGGGTTGATGTACAACTTAAAGAACATAAGACATGTAAAGCACCCAGAGTAAATGCTTGGACAAAATGGTCATTATTTTCATAGGGTGTAAAATGACCATAACCACTTGCATTGCAGAAAGTGTTGTCTGCCCCATGAAAATGAGCTGTTGGCCATTTGAAATTGTATTTATGGCTGTAGGATCCATCTGCTGTATCTGTCTCTGTCTGATTTATCTTATACCTAAATAATATGGTAATAGATTTTCCATAAATTTCTCTGGCCTGAGTTAAAAATCTCATCTCCCAGTGGAAGTTTCTTTGTCTCAGGACACCACAGGTAATACAAATAAGAAAAAGTCAAATCCAATACAGATCCTGATGTCAATGTATACAGTAGTTGAAGAAACGAGAAAATGCTATATTAACTTTGTAAGCTAGAAAGAGGTCAATTTATAGACATTTATATAAAATGACATAACATCAGCTAGAGTTGGAACAAGCCCACATGAGGAGACAGGGAGAGCATTTTCAAGGAATTAGACATGTGAGACAGACTTAGTGATGTGTGGTTAGGGTTTCAGCAGGTGGAAATGCATGTGAAAGGCATTCTTGGAGGTAAGACCAAGATAAGCAAAAGCATGATGCTCTGATCCAGTGAGTGAAGACCTAGACATCTGCAAAGCATTCAGGAAAATGAACTACCAAGTGCGTAACACACGTTTTTGCATTCAACCCTCACAATTACCTAGTGATGCCAAGGAAGCTGACTCATGTACATGAAGTATGAGAGGAGTTTTGTAGAAGAGACATCCTAGAGTGTAATGTTGAATGCTGAGCTGGCATTTGGGAGTTTAATTTGAGAAGTGAGAGCACATGGGCCAGAGGGGACAGGTGCAGGGGGTAGGGAGCCGGGAGCTGTTTTCCCTCCAGTAAGACATCGTGGGAAAGTGATGCCACTTTTTGGAATCAAATTGATGTCAATTAAAACAAAGCTCTAACACCTGGATTTGTGAATGTGCAGGGAAATGGGTGGGAGTAAAAAATGGTATCATACTTCTGGAGGGTAAGTTAGCAGCTAAACAGCTTCCTCTGAAAATGTTCATACTTTGTTGTTGCTGTTCTACTTTGTTGTTGCTGTTCAGTCACCTAGTTGTGTCCGACTCTTCACAACTCCATGGACTGACACACACCAGGTTTCTCTGTCTCTCACCATCTCCTGGAGTTTGCCCAAGTTCATGCTCATTGTATCAGTGATGCCATCCAGCCATCTCATCCTCTGTTGTCCCCTTCCCCTTCTGTCTTAAGTCTTTCCCAGCATCAGGGTCTTTTCTAATGAGTTGGTTCTTTGTGTCAGGTAGCCAAAGTATTGGAGCTTTAGCATCAGTTCTTCCAATGACTATTCAGGACTGATTTCCTTTAGGATCGACTTGTTTGATCTCCTTGCTATCCAAGGGATTCATACTTGCTGTCCAGGGGGTTCATACTTGACTCTCAGCAGTTCCAAATCTGAGAATTTTTGTGAAGGAAATGCTTAAGGTTGTTTGCAAAGATTTAGCTTCAGGGATATTTAACACAGAGTTATTTCCAGTAGCTAACTATTTGACACTGCCTAAATATCCAGCAATAGAGGATTTGTTAAATAAATGATCACATGTACTATAATATTATGAAAGCATTACAAAATACTAATGAACACATCTATATATGTTCACATTAATCCCATTTGCTTAAATATGTGAACTGTGTCTTTAAGAACACATACAAAAAAATACAGAAACACACAAAACACATGCAGCAGCCTAGAAAGTAAAAATATAATTTTAAGAATTTTTTTTCAGAGTGCTGGGCTATAGCTAGTATTTATTTACTTTTTAAATTTATTTGCACTGATTATGATTAAGGAGTTTAATTTGTTTTTTAAACACTGTGAGCCTGAGAAAGAAGTAATGAGAATAAAGTAGAAACGGATGAAGGGATTGTTTTGTGTGGGGCATGGGGTGTTGAATTGTTGAGTTTGGTGTGTGAGAGAGATCCAAAAGCAAGTGTAATAAGTTGTGTCATCATCAGAGACCAACCTGGTTGGAAAAACAGAAAGCGGCCATTGCAAAACCAATAACAGAAGATTTTCTTTAAGAGTCTTTATAATTTTATTTATTTATTTATTTTTGGCTGTACTGGGTCTTTGTTGCTGCTTGGGCTTTTCTCTAGTTGCCACATGTGAGCCTCTCATTGTGGTGTCTTCTCTTGTTAAGAGCATGGGCTATAGGGTGCAAGGTCTTCAATAGTTGTGGCATGTTGGCTCAACAGTTGTGGTTCCCGGGTTCTAGAGCGCAGGCTCAACAGTTGTGGTGCACGGGCTTAGTTGTTTCACAGCATGTGTGATTCTCCTGGACTAGGGATTGAGCCCACATCTACTGCATTGGCAGGCAGATTCTTTATCACTGAGCCACCAGGGAAGTCCCCCAACTGTCTTTAGATTGAAGAATGTAAGGTTACTGATACTGGTGACACTCTCCATGGGCAATTGGTAAAACCCTTTGGTTACTCAGAAAAGACATTCAGACTATAGCTTTGAAGACTGAACTCTGGAATAATCAGAGTCAGGTTTTCTTTGAGTTGCTTTTTTTCTTTTTGGGGGGTCTGGGGCCATGCAGCATGTGTGATCTTTGTTCCCTGACCAGGGATCAAATCCATGCCTCCTGCAGTGGAAGCACAGAATCTTAACCACTGGAATGAATGCCAGGGAAGTCCCCTGGTTTTTTAGTTCTCTTCACTGGAGTTTGGAACTCACAGTCCTGTGGTCATGAGCAGTCCTCGGTGCCCCAACATATCTCAGTCTATTTACCTAAAGTGTACAGATGTTCCTGTTTGCACAGATGGGTCAGTTACAGTAGAGCTGGTAACATGGGAACATACACACATTCTCACAGATCATTTCTCACCTGTGTCCTGATGTGTGTTGATTTATGTATGAGAACACACAGAAATACAGGCACACCTATTTAACTGTGCTTCACAGATAATACTTAAAAAAAATTGGACATTTATGGCAATGCTGTGTCAGGCAAGTACAATGGCACCATTTTTCCTATAGCATTTGCTCACTTCATGTCTCTGTCACATTTTGATAATTTTTGCAATATTTCAAACCATTTCATTATTATTATATTTATTATTCTGATCCATGATCAGTGGTTTTTAATGTTACCCTATAAATGCTCAGATGGTTAGCATTCTTTTAGCAATAAAGTATTGGAAATTAAGGTATGTACTATTGCCTTATATAATGTTATTGTACCTCATTAGACTACAATATAGTATAAACATAACTTTTATTTGCATAGAGAAACAAAAAATTCATATAACTTGCTTTATTTTGATATTCACATTGTTGAGGTGGTCTGGAGCCAAATACAAAATATCTTTGAGGCCTGCTTGTACACAGAACAGATGAGCCACATATATATACACTACAACTGCCTGCATGCAGAGAATGGCCCATCTATATTATATGAATTAGAGTTTAACATAAGGTACAAAATGTCCTGAGAAGCCTGTATGCAGATCAAGAAGCAACAGTTAGAACTGGACATGGAACAATGTACTGGTTCAAAATTGGGAAAGGAGTACTTCAAGGCTGTATATTGTTACCCTGCTTATTCAACTTACATGCAGAGTACAGCATGCAAAATGCTTGGCTGGATGAAGCTCAAGGTGGAATCAAGATTGCCAGCAGAAATATCAGTAACCTCAGATATGCAGATGATATCACCCGAATGGCAGAAAACAAAGAGGAACTAAAGAACCTCTTGATGAAGGTGAAAGAGGAGAGTGCAAAAAGCTGGCTTAAAACTCAACATACAAAAAGCTAAAATCATTGCCTCTGGTTTCATCGCTTCATGGCAAATAGATGGGAAAACAATTCAAACAGTGATAGACTTTATTTTCTTATGCTCCAAATCACTGTGGACGATGACTGCAACTGTGAAATTAGAAGATGCTTGTTCCTTGGAAGGAAAGCTATGACAAACGTAGACAACAAATTAAAAAGCAGAGACATTATTTTGCCAACAGAGGTCCATCTAGTCAAAGCTTTGCTTTTTCCAGTAGTCATGTATGGATGTAAGAGTTGGCCATAAACAAGGGTGGGTGCTGAAGAACTGATGCTTTTGAACTGTTGTGCTGGAGAAGGCTCTTGAGAGTCCCTCAGACAGCAAGGCTCAAACCAGTCAATCCTAAAGAAATCAACCCTGAATAATCATTGGAAAACTGATGCTGAAGCTGAAGCTCCAATACTTTGGCCACCTGATGAAGAGCCATTTCATTGGAAAAGACCCTGATGCTGGGAAAGATTGAAGGCAGGAAGAGAAGGAGATGGCAGAGGATGAAATGATTGGGTGACATCACCAATTCAATGGACATGAATTTGAGCAAGCTCCAGGAGATAGTGAAGGACAGGGAAACCTGGCATGCTGCAGTCCATGGGGTCGCAAATAGTCAGACATGACTGAATGATTGAACAACAATAAAATGTCTTATAGTCATTGTATTACCTTTATAAGATAATAAAATTAGGTAAACCCACTTTTCTTATGTTTAATCTCTATAAAGATAAATTCATTTTTGAAATGCCATGATTGATTTGACAGACTAAGATTTGAAACTTTAGAAGTATTCAAATCAGAAAACATGAAACGTTCCAAGCATTCTGATTATATTGCTCAGAATGATTTAGTAGTTCTTTTTTTAAAGCCATGAGTTTTGAAACTTTACTAATTTACAAATGATCCAAGCATATCTTACACTATCATCAATTCCAGATTTTAAATAGAGAAATCTCTTGGAAAGCTTCCTTCAGAGAATTTGCAGTTGGGCTTCCCCGGTGGCTCAGAAGGTAAAGAATCTGCCTGCAATGTAGGAGACCTGGGATCCATCCATGGGTCAGGAAGATCCCCTTGAGTAGGAAATGGCAACCCACTCCAGTACTCTTGCCTGGAGAATTCCCTGGACAGAGGAGCCTGGTAGTCTACAGTCCAGGGGGTTGGAAAGAGTTGGACACAAGTGATTAACTAATACTTACTTTCACTTAAAAATTCATTGGTAAAAAGGCCAGTTTCTGCATATATATTTGAATGCAGTTTTATTCCTCACCAGCATTTTACATGGGAGAAGGAAATGGCAACCCACTCCAGTATTTTTGCCTGGAGAATCCAATGGACAGAGGAGCCTGGCAAGCGACAGTCCATGGGGTCGCAAGAGTTGGACACGAGTCAGCGACTAAACCACCAGCCACCAGCATTTTACCTACTCTGTACTGATTCTTTAATCTTACTGTTAGTGCGTTTAATTTCTCTCTGCTCTGGTTTTAGTAAATAGACTGACACCTGACATGTGTTTTTCCAAGGTTCAGTTGTTAAGTATTAATGTATTAATAAAATACCTTTTGCCCTGCTCTGATGAAAGGTCCCATATAAATAGCAACATTATTTGTATCATTGTTGATCTCATTATGGAAATTTTGTCTACTGGCCTCTTTCAAGACTGAGACCTGCATTTTATATTTGAAGATGTTTCCTTTCAAGATAGAATATGATTAAGATATTTAATATCAGGAAGTGATCTCATTTTTCTACCGAAGAATAATTCCTCTTAAATAAATAACACAGAAAGTGAGCACTTGTTTGTGTTAACACTCTGTCTTGACTTGTCGACATCTCTGTAAAATTACCCATGTAATACTCAAGGTCAAATTATCCAGGGAGTAGGAATAAAACTAATTTAAAAGCTGACTTCTTATGGACCACTTAGGAGACTGCTAGTTTTTAACTGCAGGCAGATTATTTTTCAGGTCTTCTTCCTTTACTTGTGAATGTTAGTTACACACACACACACACACACACACACACACACAGCATACATATATGTCTCCCCCTTTAACATACCACATAATGAACAGTTCAGTTCAGTCACTCAGTCGTGTCTGACTCTTTGCGACCCCATGGACTGCAGCATGCCAGGCCTCCCTGTCCATCACCAACTCCCAGAGTTTACTCAGACTCATGTCCACTGAGTCAGTGATGCCATCCAACCATCTCCTCTGTTGTCCCCTTCTGCTCCTTATATGATAATTATAGAAAACAAACAATTTTCAGCATATTAAACATTTATTCAGGGAAATCTGAATAAAATTGCCTGACATTTTTAGAAGGCATGAAAATCACTATAGTTTATGTGATTATAGTTTATGTTGTGTGTTCTTAGGATGATGGTGATCTCAATCAGGGACATTTGTGAATTTCTGTCATTTTTGGTTGCCACAATTTGGGGGTTGCATCTGGTGTCTAGTGGGTTCATGGCTACTGTTAATCATCATACAATATACAGGACAGACCCCCAAGCCTCAACAATGAATTATCTGGTCCAAAATGCCAGCAGGGCCATGCTTGAGAAACTTATGAAATTGCTCGGTCATGTCTGACTCTTTGTGACCCCATGGACTGTAGCCTACCAGGCTCCTTGGACCATGGGATTCACCAGGCAAGAATACTGAAGTGGGTTGCCATGGCCTTCTCCAGGGGATCTTCCTGACCCAGGGATTGAACCTGGGTCTTCTGCACTGCAGCCAGACACTTTACCGTCTGAGCCACCAGGGAAGCCCTGGGAAACTTATAGACTACTCTTTATATATAACAGAACCTTAAAAATTCGCCTTCAACAATCAGGGTTCTCCTGGGTTTTGTGCATCCTGTTAATTCTTCATCCCCCCTGGGTCTCTTTACAGTATGGCATCGTGGGAAGAACAGGAGCTGGAAAAAGTTCCCTCATTGCTGCCCTTTTTCGATTGTCAGAACCTGAAGGTGGCATTTATATTGATGGAATCTTGACAACACATATTGGACTGCATGATTTAAGGAAGAAATTGTCAATTGCACTTCAGGTATGCACAGCAGAGCACTCTCACATGTTCTTTGTATAAGGCGTCTAAGTGCTTTTAATTTGATTATTTTTTTCAAATTAAGTAAATGAGTTGATCCTTTATTTTTTTTTTCCCCAGTAGAGCATGTTTTTAGCAGCAGATATTTTCAATAGACACTTTCATCAGATACCAGGTGTTTTTTTGGTTGTTGTTCATTTGTTAGTTTTGTGTGCATGTGATTTAATAACTTACTGAGATAGATTTCTTGACTCAGACTTCCTTAGTTTCCACAATTTTATTCACTGATAATCACGTAATTCTGAGAACAGAAGGATAAATTGTTTAGCTTTGGAGAATTTTGTTAATAAGTGTCTTACAGATTTAATTTTGTTGTGGGAAACCAGGACATCTTTTAAAAAGTGATTATCTCCTTGGAGAACTTTCTGTGAAATTGTGGGGCTTTGAGAATTATAGGATATAGATGCTTTGGGGAGACTTTGACAATTTAGCCATTAATTAATAATTTTCACCAGGGAGGCAATACAGAATAGTGAGGAAGAGCAGGGGACTCAGAATTCTGTCTCTATGTACCTTGGTTTTCTCTGTCTTACAAGGCAGATAACAGTATCACCCCCTCAATCTGTTGTGAGGATAAAATAGGTCAGTGAGTGTGACGTGTTTCATGTAGACCCATAGGCGCCTGCTGTGATGGTGGAGTGTTGAGTTGGCCATCTCTTCCTGGGCTCTGATTCTGTTCTATTTTCTTCTTCTTTGTAAAGTAGTGTAACTTTCAGGGAGAGTTTGGAGACTGGATTATATGCATGGTAGACACTCCTGTCATTCCTGTGGTTCATTCACTCAACATAATTCTGTGATATTTACTGAGAGATTACTATCCTCCAGGTATATAGCCAAGCGCAACCTTGATCCTGTGTCCTCATCTATCATCCTGCCCTCTGCTTTGACAGACTTGCTGATTTAAAAAAAAATGAGTTTTTATTTATATACTTAGCAATCATCTGCCTATCAAAGGAAGCTCAGAAAAATACCCTCTTGAGATGAGAAACAGAGAGGAGATGAGACAGAATGAGCCAGGCAAATGTGCTTCCTGGAATGTGGGTGTAATGTGTCCTGAAATACCTGTTATCAGGAAGCATGTACAACATGGCACCCAAAGGAAGGTGAATGTGGACTTGGGGACAGCTGTTGCTACCTGCCCGTGACCTTGAAAATACCTGGGATTACTCTAAGTAATTTTTAAATCAAGATAGTCTTTTCATGGTTCAGGATGGGGAACACATGAAAAGACTATCTTGATTTAAAAATTACTTAGAGTAATCCCAGGTATTTTCAAGGTCACGGGCAGGTAGCAACAGCTGTCCCCAAGTCCACATTCACCTTCCTTTGGGTGCCATGTTGTACATGCTTCCTGATAACAGTATTTCAGGACACATTACACCTGTGGCGGATTCATTTTGATATTTGGCAAAACTAATACAATTATGTAAAGTTTAAAAAAAAAAAAAAAAAGATAGTCTTTTCAGACTCTAGTGAAATGCCACCTCACACCCCTTAAGATGTCTGCTATCAAAGAAAAGAGAGAGAAAAAATAAATTGCTAGTGTTGGCAAGGATGTAGAGAAATTAGAACCCGTGTTCATTGCTGATAGGAATGTAAAATAGGGCAACCACTATGGAAATCAACTTGTTGGTTGCTCAGAAAAGTTAATGATGGAAGTATCATATGCTAGCATTCTACATTAGAATATAAACCCAAAAGAATTGGAAGAAAGGTCTGAAGAGATACTGGGACATGCATGCTATAGCAGCATAATTCTCAACAGCAAAAATGTGGAGGCGCCCAAGGGCCCATTGACAGATGAATCAACAAACAAAATGTGGTGTGCATACATACAGTAGAATATTACTCAGCCTTAATAAAGAAGAAAATTCCAACACATGCTACAGCACAGATGAACCTTGAAAAAATTAAGTGAAATAAGTAATTACAAAGGACAAATGCTGTATGATTCTACTAATAGGAGTTACCTAGAGTAGTAAATTCATGGATACAGGATATAGAATGGTGGGTACCAGGAGTGGCCAGGAGAGGGGAGTGTTTAATGGGTACAGAGTTTCAGTTCTTCAAGATGAAAGGAGATCTACAGCTGGATGGTGGTGATGGCTGTACAACAATGTGAATGTATTTAACAGCACTGAAATGTGCACTTGAAGTGGCTAATCTAGCAAATTTCTGTGTGCTGCTGCTAAGTCGCTTCAGTCGTGTCCAACTCTGTGCGACCCCATAGATGGCCTCCTACCAGGCTCCTCTGTCCCTGGGATTCTCCAGGCAAGAACACTGGAGTGGGTTGCCATTTCCTTCCAATGCATGAAAGTGAAAGTGAAGCCACTCAGTCGTGTCCACTCTTAGCGACCTCATGGACTGCAGCCTACCAGGCCTCCTGTCCATGGGATTTTCCAGGCAAGAGTACTGGAGTGGGGTGCCATTGCCTTCTCTGAAATTTATGTGTATTTTATCACAATTGAAAATATTTTTCCAAAGGTATCCCTTTCAGAAAAACTGGATAGTCCCCATATTTAAAGATTTCCTCTGGCTATTAGATTTATGGTTACAGTAGAAAAAATGAGCTTAAATTCCCAAGTTTTATGCTTTGATGGTACTCATCTCTGAAATGGCCATGTGAGATTAGTTAGTAGAAATAAAGGGCATGTCTGTAAAGTCCTTTCATATCCTTGGATATAAAGCTTTTCCCCCATTTTTCCTACCATCCCACTTGAAAGGACTCCCCAAACATAGCAAGAGTGAATAGCATAGAACAAAGCCAGAAGATACTACTCCTATTGCTCTGTCCCTCATTTGGAAATATCAGTTTAGAAATGGGTTTATGCACTTGTATGTCATGGGCTGATATGTGTCAGGAGAAGATACTCAAAATCTTATCCTCCCCAACCAAGAGCCCTTGTCTTTACGTGTCTTGCTAGCTGCAGAGGTGGAGAAAGTCTGTTAGTTTGGTTACTGGAATTTACTTGTCTAAGTGCAAAAACTTACATCCTCTCCCTCAAATGAGTAGAAGCATTGATGCTTGTGTCTCAACACCCCAATTTAGGGAATTTAGGAAGCTGAGAGCAGACTCTGTGGAGGGGGAGCCCAGTGCTGTTTCTTGAGTTGCCTCTCTTAGCTGAGCCAGGCCCACACCATCTTCCTTGGATCCCTGGTCCCTGTGATCCTGGAAGCAGCAGAGAGCTTCCATGGTGGTCTCTCTTCCTCCCAGGCTCATCCCCATCACTGCTGACTCTGCATGAACAGGTCAGAACTGGGGAGATGTGATGATAACAAATACCTGGGTAGGAGCAGAGACAGGGAGTGGGGACATAGACCATCAGTCATGGGGGAACTTTCAAAGATGAATACTGTGTTATTAAGAAGGTACTCCTCAACTTCTGTTCAAAATTTCAGGAATAAGCAAAATGAAAGTTCTTCTTAAATAATTTTCTTAAACACAACAGGTAGCTGAAGTATGTGTTCTTTATGCTTAGGATCTGAAGTAGTTAAATATGTCCCCCAGAAGACCACCGGTTGAGATTATATGCAGGGAGTAGCCTGCTTACTTGAAAGAACCTAGAAAATGGAGGGAAGGAAGAAGAATATTGGGGACCAGCCTCCCCTCGCCTGGCTATGTCGCTTGTGTAAACTCATGGAGACATGCAAGATACCTGCATGTGGGAATCTTAAGGTTGATAATTACAATAAGTAACAAGTTTTTATAAAAATCTGAAGTAGAATGATGGTTAGTCCCCTGACAAGGAATGCTTACCATTGTTTAGATGGTTGTTTAGTCTTTGATCCTAAATTCAAGTTTTAAGGGAGACCTTAAATTTGTGTTTCAAGTTTTTTTAGTTCAGTTCAGTATTCATTCTGAAATATTGTATGACTAGTGATTTTCAGTGCTTTGGAGGCATATTGGCTACTTAATCAACTTTGTGCGAATAAATCTCCCTTTATAATGTCTTTTTAATTGTGGATTTGCTCAGATATGTCTCTTTTTTGGTGGCACATCCTGAGTTTTCTGTATTCTTTCCTCTCTCACCAGACTTAAAACTTAGACCATATTGAAAGAAGGTTTGGAAGGTTCCTGAGTATCATTCTTCCTTATGATTAGGGGAAAGAAATGTCTGTCTATCTTCATCTTTCCTCTCAGGCTTTTGTGAAGTGAGGAGGAAAGTCCAGCCCCAAGGCTGATTTGAACGTGTGATTCAGCGCAGTTCCGGGCACTTGTGGAAGAGTCAGTTCTCCTCTTGTTCCCACACGAGTGCATTCCCTTGTTCTGCCCCCTTCACTGAAAGGAGCTTATTGGGCTCTTCACTGCTATCCATATTCTTATGACCTGGCTTACTAGAGCCTTCCAGAAGAAAATGTAAATGGCCTACATGAGCTTATGTACAGGATTCTCTCTTGAAGCCAAGAGGACACATATATTTCCAGAGTAATTTACTTATGGCTCCTCCTGAAGCAGATGGATAGGAAGAACTATTTAAATTAAAGTATCATGACACAGGTCACGGTGGGTTTCAGGTCCTCCTGGCCTTGCAGTTAGTAACGAGGTTCTGTGAGGCAGGTTATCCTGACACACAGGTGAGAGAATGTGGGGACCAGCTGATGCCAAAATCAGAGGTGATCTCTCCATGGACAGAGGTGCTGCAGACCCCAGGAGCTTACGTTCCCCTTGCACATGTGGGGATGTTCATTTCACACATGTGGAGAGATTCCAGGCCCTAGAAGACAGTCTGACCAATGGAGAAAATAGCCTAGTTTATTCTTCAGTGCTAATGTGTAAATATTTAGTGGTTTGCTTTGAGGCACAAACCTCTACTAATCATGCTGTTGGTATTTCCCAGTCACACCAGCATTGACAGTTAATTTATGTAGATCTTGATGTTAAGTTTCTCATGTTTGTGTGAGTGTTTAATCAGATATTTATTAGCAGGGTGGTATTAAAAAAAATCAAATCTTCCTTTGTCTTCAATTTTTTCCTTACCATGAAAAAACTTCTTCAACACTTTCTTCTGTTAGTGTTCAGTAGTCCAAAAGATATTTTGTAGCACACTTTGTACAATGGAAACTTATTTTAGAGATGCTTTTTTGTAATCATACATTTGCAACTATGTTATTAATAATTAATGAATTTAGATGTTTCTGCATTTTAATTTTGACATTCTGTACACATTGGAATAAAATGAAAACAGGTTAAGGTAATAACATTCACTATTTTGGGGTATTTAGGAACCTGTTTTATTCACTGGAACAATGAGGGAAAATCTGGATCCCTTTAATGAGCATACGGATAACGAACTGTGGAATGTCTTAGAAGAGGTAATTTATTAATAGTAACTGTAATTAACTTGTTAGCATCTGTATATGTGTGTTTACATTTAGAGCTTTGCAGATAATTAAGGGGAGCGTGTCAGTTTCAGTGACTTGGTAATAGGAAAACACTGATGACATGGGTGCACTTAAAATGTGTGTACTGATGATGATGAAAATCAACAATATAATGTGACATGTTTTCATTTTAGTTATTTTCCTAGAACCCTGAACAAATAGACACATTATCTTGTCCTTAGCAGAGTACTTATATCAGATCAGATCAGATCAGTCGCTCAGTCATGTCCGCCTCTTTGCGACCCCATGAATCGCAGCACGCCAGGCCTCCCTGTCCATCACCAACTCCCAGAGTTCACTGAGACTCACGTCCATCGAGTCAGTGATGCCATCCAGCCATCTCATCCTCTGTCGTCCCCTTCTCCTCTTGCCCCCAATCCTTCCCAGCATCAGAGTCTTTTCCAGTGAGTCAACTCTTTGCATGAGGGATCAAATTCTACTAGTGACCTAGTGAATTAATTACTCCATTACACTCCAATATTAATTTTATTCCTCTGGTCTTAGGAAACTTCTCCTAAGTGGAGACAATAGTAGTTTTTCCTTATTAACTAAAAGATATAAACAAGAACATACTAATAAAATGTAGAAGTTTCATAGGAAAGTGTTTATAAAGGCCAATTATATAGTCAGAATTAATGATGATTATTTATTGGCAATTATGTCATTTTAATGCTGTAGCATGAATGCAGATAACAGAGCCCTGGAACATCTGCTCGGCTTTTACATGGGAGCTTCATTTCCAGAGAATTTTCTGTTATTTGTGTCATGTTTTTGCTTGCTCCACTTCTTTGAATTTCCTCACCCTTGCATGAAAAAAAATTTTGACTATTAAGTTGCTGTCAGTTTGTATTTTAATACAAATCATTTTGTGTATTTGCACTAGTTTTATAAATCAATTCTACTGTTGGAAGAAACCCTAGACTTCTAAGCCATAGACAGACTTCTAATTTCTCCTAGGACCTAGCTCAGTCTTTTGCTTTTAAAAAGTAAGAATGAGTATTCCTATGCATTAATGATGAAAGATTAGAAAGAGAAATTGAGAAAGCAGTCTCTTTACCATTGCAACAAAAACAATAAAATACCTAGGACTAAACCTACCTAAGGAGGCAAAAGACCTGTACTCATAAAACTATAAGGTACTGACAAAAGATATCAAAGATGATGCAAAACAGATGGAGGGATATACCATGTTCTTGGATTGGAAGAAACAATATTGTGAAAATGACTATACTACCCAAAGAATCTTCAGATTAAATACAATCCCTGTCAAATTATCAATGGCATTTTTCATAGAATTAGAGCCAAAAAATTTACAGTTTTAATGGAAACACAAAAGACCCCAAGTTGCCAAAGCAGTTTTAAGAAAGAAAAACGAAGCTGGAGAAATTAGGTTCCCTGACTTCAGAATATATCACTGAGTTGGCCAAAAACTTGTTACATAAGATATTATGGAAAAACTTAAACGAACTTTTTGGCTAGTTCAATACAGATCTAGAGTAATCACGATGGTGTGGCACTGGCACAAAAACAGAAATATAGATCAATGGAACAGGCTAGAGAGTCCAGAGATGAACTCACACACCTGTGGTCAGCTAATCTGTGACAAACAAGGTAAGAATATATGATGGAGAAGAGGTGGTCTCTTCAGTAAGTGGTGCTGGGAAAACTGGACAGCTAAGTGTAAAAGAAGAAAATTAGAACACTTCCTAATACTGTATACAAAAATAAACTCAAAGTGCATTGAAAACCTAAATGTTAGACCAGATACTATAAGACTCTTAGAGGAAAACACAGGGAAAACACTCTACGTAAATAACTACTAAATGTTTGATTGCTCTTTTCATTTCAGAGAAGTGTGGCATATTTTTAAAAATCTTTTTTGTTTGTTTGTTTGTTGTTACACAAATCTGAGAGATTGATTGTTCATGTTGGTTTGAATTGGTGTGTTTGTCATTTAGTGTCACCCTTCCATGGAAGCTCTGAAATCTGTAATATAGAGATGAGCCTTGACTGTGAGCAGGCAGATTTGGAGGTATGACCGTTTCCAGTCAGTAATTCTGGTTTCTGAAGGATATTGCCACTGAGTCTTTAAACACCCACCCTGCTTTTCAGCAACATGTGGATTTTGTTTTCTTAAATTGGGTTGATTGCTTCACCTTCTCCTGCCTGAAAAGCAGTGCACCTCTGATTTCATTTAAGTTTGTGAGTCTTTTACAATCAAATTCTGCAAGAGAAGAAGTGTGTAGAGCATTTAACCATTAAATATAAAGAACGATAGGATGATCCACTACTCTTGAATTCATAGGACAAATTTCATCTTTAAAAAATAACTGGAAGTACTGGTAAATTATTTTTCAATTTGTTTCCCAGATTTAGATCTTTTTTCACAGATTCTCAGATAGCATTACTCTAGAATTTTAGAATATATTTTTCCATGGACAGAGAAGCAATGTTAATCTAAATTATAAAAATACTGAAGTGGTAGATAATACTAAGATCTACTTCTATTTAAACTACATTTGGAACTTTCTATAAAAAGAAAGAAATATGAGTTTATTTCACAAAGTGAAGTATATTGTTTCCATTATTGCTTTTGGAATTAGCCCTGTTAACTTTGGTGATATCACTTAGAAAAATCATCCCATCATTGTGTTTCTCTAGGAATTGATTCCTTATGACTGTTTTAAAAGAAAACTTATGAAATCGTTCATTGAAAAACATACAAATGTGATAAAGAAATAATTCCTAGAGAATCTGGATAAAGGGATGATTTATCACTCTAAGTTATTGTTGTTCAGTTGCTAAGTCACCTCTGACTCTTTGTGACCCCATGGACTAAAGCACGCCAGGCTTCCCTGTCCCTCACCATCTCCTGGAGTTTGCCCAAGTTCATGTCCATTGGATCGATGATGTCATCCAGCCATCTCATCCTCCATCTCCCTCTTCTTCTGCCTTCAATCTTTCACAGCATCAGGGTCTTTTCCAATAACTTTACATCAGGTGGCCAAAATATTGGAGCTTCAGCTTCAACATCAGTCCTTCCAGAGAATATTGAGGGTTGATTTTCTTTAAGATTGACCAGTTTGATCCCTTGTTTCTAAGGGACTCTCAATAGTGTTCTCCAAGTACCACAGTTCAAAAGCATCAATTCTTTAGTGCTCTCTTATTGTCCAGCTTTCACATCTGTACATGACTACTGGAAAGACCATAGGTTTGATTATATGGACCTTTGTCAGCAAAGTGATATCTTTGCTTTTTAACACACTGTCTAGTTTTGTCATAGCTTTCCTGCCAAGAGGCAATCATCTTCTAACTTCAAGGCTACAGTCACCATCTGCACGGATTTTAGAGCCCAAGAAGAGGAAATCTGTCACTGCTTCTATCTTTTCCCCTTCTATTTGCCATTAAATGGTGGGACTAGATGCCATGATCTTAGTTTTCTTAATGTTGAGTTTTAAGCCAGCTTTTTCACTCTCCTCCTTCACCCTCATCAAGAGGTATCACTAACTCAATGAAGTCAGTTTTTAAGTGAACCAAAAACCCTAGTTATTAATTTGTAAATGATGCCTAACTGGATATGTGAACCCAAACTCAGAGTTAAACTGAGAATTAGCAGGAGGAAACCACTGTTTTCCTCTTTATGAATTTCAATTAAAAGGAAAAGATGGCATAAAAAAATTTAAGGTCCTCTAGTTCTGTTTCTTTCTTCTTCTTTGGCAGAGATGGACACTCAGGAGGAAGACAGTCCTATGGATGCTGCCTGTCTCATTTTGGTTATTTTTCTAAATATGCCTAAAGTACATTTTTCATGTACTGAAAACTTTCCAACTTACTGTAAACTGATAAAAGTTCATCAGAAATTAGTGCTATTGGGGTGCTAAAAAGCAAAGGCAGCTCCAAAAATATAACATGAGTAGTGCCTGAAGATGAAGCACTTTATCATTCAGAGGTTAAAAGGTCATAGTAGATAAATCTCTGGAAGTGAATCATTGATGTGTTGCTTCCATTAAAAAGCAAAAATGAAACACCTTAGATACTGGGATTTGGAATTAAGAGTATAGTATGGGGGCTTCCACAGTTGCTGAGTGATGAAGAGTCTGCATGCAATGGAGGAGAAGTGGGATTGATCCCTGAGTTGGGAAGATTCCCTGGAGGAAATGGTAACCCACTCCAATATTCTTGCATGGGAAATCCCATGGACAGAGGAACCTGGCAGGCTACAGTCCATAAGGTCCACGACTTAGCAACTAAACAATGATAAAAATGTCCTGTCAGAACTGGGAAGAAATTGTACAGTTAAATGTCTGACATTGATAGTGTCTCTGTTAGGACACAAGCGTGTCTCATCACACAGGAAACAAAGATACAGAAACCTGGGCATCAGCAGCCTGTGCATCAGGAACCACGTGGTTCAGTCCTTGAGGTGGAGACATGTCACATGTCCATTTCCCGGGGCCTAGTGTTAGGTGAACTTCCTTTACTGCTGGCCCTGCTCTGGTAACAGCTCTTCCCCATCTGTTGATTGCATTTCAGTGTTTCCTTCTGACCCACACCAGATTTTCTTCTTGAAAAGTAAGAACGCTCCACAAAATGTGGAAACCACCTGACCTCTGTGTTCCCCTCCTGTGAGGGGCATCAGCACCTACTACACAGAGTGCACACAGTGATGATGGAGACAGGGCGCCTTATAAGTCCAGTGTATTATTCTTCAGTTTTGCTATATTCTATTATTTTCCCAAGCTCAAACACAATCTGAAGTATTCTATACTGAGATGTATAGTTTTGAATAGTAGTTATTTGTTCTATTTTCCTTAAATTATAACTTTTTCATTGCTTTCCTTTATTTAAAGTGTGATATGATATCTTGGAGCCAGTTAATTGTTATAAGAATATATCCTTTTTACAATTACACTTAATAAGAAAACAGTGTTATATATAAATTAATTGTCCATATGAATTTAGTTTCTATGGTATATTTTGTTTTTTAATATAAATTTATTTATTTTATTGGAGGTTAATTACTTTCTAATTTACAGAAACAGGTATGTCACACGATTAGAGTCACTTATGCCTTCATTCATGTTGTTGCTGTTTGTCGCGTCTGACTCTTCTGCAACCCCATGAAGCCTGCCATGCTCCTCTGTCCATGGGATTTCTCAGTCAAGTATACTGGAGTGGTTTGCGATTTTTTTAGCCAGGGAATCTCACCCAGGATCGAACCCAAGTCTTCTGTTTGGCAGGTGGATTCTTTACCACTGAGTCACCAGGGAAGCCCACCTTCATCCAGCCAACAAATATCTACTGAGCTTGTCAGGCAATGCTGCAGGTTCTGGGGCTGTCACAGTCATCAAGAGACGAAATGTCTGTCCTTCTGGAGCTTAAGTTCTCCTGAAGAAGTTGAAAAGCAGGCCAATGCATATGTAACGAAATCTCAGTGCTGATACACGCAAAGTAGAAAAGTGAAGCAGAACTTGAGGAGGGGCTAGCGGATAGCATTATTAATAATGGGCAATATATATTGATCTGTTACAAATTCTGCATGTACTGACTCATTTAATATTCTTAACAATGTTAGGAGGCACACACCTTTATAATTATGGTATTATAGTCTTAGAGTTTAGGAAGCTAAGATAGAAGGTTCAGGAACTTGCCCAGTTGGTAGAGCCAGGCAAGACAATCCCCAGGCTGCCTGGCTTCAAGTCTCGAATTTATTTTTGTCTGGCTGCAAAAAAAAAAAAAAAAAAAAAAGTCAACAAAAGAACCTAAAATGCCGTACATTGGTGCAATCTCCAAAATGACAGAATGTTCTCAGTTCATTTCCAAGGGAAACCATTCAGTATCACAGTAATCCAGGTCTATGCACCACCCTAATCATAGAAAGTGAAGAGGAACTGAAGAACCTCTTGATAAAAGTGAAAGAGGGGTGTGAAAAAGCTGGCTTAAAACTCAACATTCAAGAAGCTGAGATCATAGCATCCTATCTCATCACTTCATTGCAATAGATGGGGCAATAGTGGAAACAATGACAGACTTTATTTCCAAAATCATTGCAGATGGTGACTGCAGCCATGAAATTAAAAGATGCTTGCTCCTGGGAAGAGGAGCTATAACAAACCTAGACAGAATATTAAAAAGCTGAGACATGACTTTGCCTACAAAGTCCATGTAGTCAAACTTATGGTTTTCCCGGTAGTCATGTACCAATGTGAGAGTTGGACCACAAAGAAGGCTGAGCGCTGAAGAACTGATGCTTTAGAACTTGGTTCTGGAGAAGGTTGTTGAGAGTCCTTTGGACAGCAAGGAGATCAAATCAGTCAATCCTAAAGGAAATCAACCCAAATTTTCCTTGGAAGGACTGATGATGAAGCTGAAGCTCTAGTACTTTGGCCACCTGATGTGAAGAGATGACTCATTAGAAAAGACCCTGCTGCTGGGAAAGATGGAAGGCAGGTGGAGAAGGGTATGAAAGAGGACAAGATGGTTGGATGGCATCACCAACTTAATGGACATGAGTTTGAGCTAACTCCAAGCAATAGTGAATGACTAGGAACACTGGTTTGCTGCTGTCCATGGGGTTGCAAAGTGTTGGGCATGACTCAGCAACTGGATAACACTAACCTGTATCCACACACTGGGGGAAATAAGATGTTGTGTTTTCTTTTTCATGTGTTTTCATTCACAAACAATGCATTTAAGACACTGAAGAAAATGCACTTGACTGGTCCACTATTTGTAGGATTAAACTTGGGAAAGAACCATCATCAGAATGGGCTCCAGGATTACTAATGTATAAGGGGCAGTTTGCTATTGCTGGACTTGCATATATTAAACTTTAGGAAATAGTAAAGGGCCAATAAGCTTATATCTTCAGAGAACCAGATTTTCTGTAAAATTTTTGAAAACTTTTCTCTAGTGTACCAATTCTTATGCAAAATGTACTTTAGGAAACTTGACTCAATCATAAAGATCCTTTTAATTTTTCTGTTTCAATCATATTGGGAGAAATAGCTTCACTTGTTGAGAAACTTCCTTAACTAACCCCTGGGGGCGGTGGGGGTTCTGGTGGATGTCCTGTGGTGGGAAAGGGGGGCACTGAGATCTTTCTGTCCTGAGTTGACTCCACA
Source organism: Bubalus bubalis (assembly GCF_019923935.1). Taxonomy (NCBI): domain Eukaryota; kingdom Metazoa; phylum Chordata; class Mammalia; order Artiodactyla; family Bovidae; genus Bubalus; species Bubalus bubalis. Next base: position 14,899,658 of record NC_059169.1, on the reverse strand, counting down.
ATCTTTGTTAGTGAACACTCATTGGAAGGAGCTCTCCCCATCACCTGGCTGTACATGTAAGACATGTAAGAAATCCTGAGGATGTAAAAGCTCTAATGTCTAAAAGGCATGTCTACTTCAGTAGCAGTTTGCTTAGAAAAATGTCATTCTTTCTGTATCCACAGGTACAACTCAAAGAATCCATCGAAGGTCTTCCTGCTAAAATGAATACTGAATTAGCAGAATCTGGATTGAACTTGAGTGCTGGTCAGAAACAACTGCTGTGCCTTGCCAGGGCTCTTCTCAGGAAGAATCAGATATTGATTCTTGACAAAGCCACATCATACGTGGATCCAAGGTGTGGAGCTGAGCCCCAGGAAATCTTGAACTGACTTGTAAATGTGGTAAATGGAAAACATTTAGTGAATCTTAGAAATGTTTCTAAGTGCTCGCTTGGCCTCATGGATATCTGTTGATAATATTAATTCCAGAAAACAAAGATAAAAACCAAGACATGTTATACGGTGTTAATGTTGTTATGAGGCACCCTAAGAAAGCTGAATTCCTAAATCCAGCTCCTGATAGTTTCAAGCAATTTTGAGGGAAGACTAATTTTCCATCATTTTATGAAAAATAGTAAATTTCTAAGTAGACTTTTTATACTTAGCTTTTTAGGAACAAGACTATATGTTAAAGTATTGATTTTAAAAAACATTGTAAAAATATCATAGGATGTTTTTAAGTCTTAAGTCTGCTTTTCCTGTCTTTACTGAATTAAATCAACTTCTTTGTTTCTAGAACTGATGAGTTAATACAAAAAAGAATTCGTGAGAGATTTGCCCAGTGCACTGTGCTGACCATTGCACACAGGTTGAGCAACATTATTGACTGTGAATGGATAATGGTAAGACCCTCTCCATTTTAGTTGTTTCCATTTATGTTCAATTTTCAATGTATCCTTCTGTGTAAAATTTGATAGAAACCTCCATTAATTTTTCTCTTAGTTTCTTCTCTCATTCCTGAAAATTACTCAAGTACTTAACTATACTTTTAGAATGCACTATTAAGTAATATATCCAATAATCTTATATTTTCATATTAAAAGATTATTTGAATTGTCATTTTTTTTATGATGGCCAACATTAAAATATTCCAAACCCAAGTTATAGCTCCATATTTTAGTGGGGTAGAACTCAGTCATTTTCACTATGTCATAGTTGTTTCAGCATTTTTTGATTCCCTTATAAAAAAATTAGCCTCTAGTTTAGACTGCCAGGAGGTTTATGACTAAAGTTGTAGATTTTCTCAGGAGTCCATGAGAAGAAAAGGCCTAGTGAGAAAAACAGTATTTATTACATAGGGATTAGAGGGCTAGAAAAGTGAAACACTGGGGTAACGATTTTAGAAAGCAGCAACCATATCCTAGGACAGATCTCCAGACCTGAGAACTCAGAAAAGAGGCCCTAAGGAATTGATACTCAGACCTCCAAGGAGAAGTCACTGCCTGGTTGCTGGTCATATTTGTGAGGGGGCAGGATGGGGCTGGTTCTCCAGGTGCTAATAGCTGGGAGCTGAGTCAGGTCCCAGTGCTGAGGTGACGCTTTCAAGTAGAACATTAGCGGTGTTTCCCACCTTCAGTCTCCCTCTAGTGCCCCCTACTGGCAACCTAACGAAGGCCACCTGGCAAAAGAGTCTGAACTGCTGCAGTGACTTGCAGAGACCCAGCTTCTGCATCCCAGATGAGAGTTTGGAAAGAAAGGCAAATCAGGGATGAGAGACTCATTAAACAACCAGCGATTTTCTTACACAATAGCTCTGTTCTGCACACATGGCAAGCTCCAGGCTTTGGTCTCTGGATATCTGTCTAGTATATTCCTTCCAGGTTTGGTTGGCTCTTTCTTCCTTAGTAATTCAATATTTCCTTCCTCAGCTTTATTTCCTTCCTCCATCTATTCCTTTTCTCTCTCTTTTTCATTTTCTCTCTTTCTTTGTCCTTTTCCTCTGTTGCTTACTCAGTTTCAATACATGTTAGGATGTGCCTTTATAAAACAAGAAAAGCAAACGCTCAGTTGTGTCCGACTCTTTGGACTGTAGCCCACCAGGCTCCTCTGTCCATGGGATTCTCCAGGCAAGAATACTGGAGTGAGTTGCCATTTCCTTCTCCAAGGGATCTTCCCCATCCAGGGATTGAACCCAGGTCTCCCACATTGCAGGCAGACGCTTTAACCTCTGAGCTACCACCTGTGGTGGATTCATTTTGATATTTGGCAAAACTAATACAATTATGTAAAGTTTAAAAATAAAATAAAATTTAAAAAAATTAAAAAAAAAAAGCATTTTTCAAAGGATAAACTTTGGCAGCAAATAATCTCAAGGAATGCAAGATACTTTGAGGTATTTTGATGGTCCATACAAAACAGGCAATAATCACTAATGAGTGGTCAGTAATACCCACAGTTCTTTATGTCTCATGATAATAGAACTGTCTCTTTTGACTTGGGCAGTTCCTGGAATATCACTTCCCACCCTGCCTCACATGCATTGTCAGATGGGACATCAGTGGGGACACTGAGTAGATACAAGGCTGTCAGCACTGAGGCAGTGCCTGTAGCCTCACTGCCTGAGCTGGATGTGCCCAGGAGTGAGGTCTGGGGAGACAGATGGCAGGAGTGGGGCATCCCCAACCAAAGGGATGCTCTAGGCTCCAAACAGTGCATCTGGTCACCTGGACTAGACATCACAGTAGGAAGTGGGCTCTACCTGCAGACTTTCATGAGGCATGGGGTGACATTCAAGACTACCCAACAGTGACTCTTAATTTCCAGAAATGTTTTGTGTCAGGCATCCTTAGTCGTTCATTTTGTGTTCTTGATGCTAATTGGAAAAGTAACCTTTTATTGCTAGATTTTACCTGTCACTTTGTTCTTACCTCTCAACATTGCATTTCAAAGATTGTCCCCTAAAGCACCATTCTTCCATTATAAATAAATGATGCTGTGAAATTTACCTATTTCAAGCCCTTTGTCAGGCTTTAGACATAGCAGCAGAAACATGGCTTGATCTCTAGCTCAATTAAGGGTCTGTTCAATTAAATTATTTGCTCCTAAATGTACCCTAAAGATTTATTTTTGGGTTTTGGTATTATAGCATTAATGGCATTAATGGTAGCAGATTCTTTTTATTACCTAATTCTTAGAAATACTGTCACCTTGGAATGTGTGGTTGGTTAGGGAAACTGAGGAAGGACAGAATTTGGACATGTCATCTGGTCTCTAGTCTTTCCCATTCTATTGTTTTCCTCTATTTCTTGGCATTGATCACTGAGGAAGGCTTTCTTATCTCTCCTTGCTTTTCTTTGGGACTCTGCATTTAGATGAGTATATCTTTACTTTTCTCCTTTAGCTTCTCTTCATTTATCAGCTATTTAAATAACCTCAGATAAGCAGATGACACCACCCTTGTGTCAGAAAGCGAAGAGGAACTGAAGAACTAACTTCTTCATGAATGTGAAAAAGGAGACTGAAAAAGCTGACTTAAAACCCAGCATTCAAAAAACTAAGATCAGTCCCACCACTTCGTGGCAATAGATGGGGATACAATGGAAACAGTGACAGACTTTATTTTCTTGGACTCCAAAATCACTGCTGATAGTGACTGCAGCCATGAAATTAAAAGACACTTGCTCCTTGAAAGAAAAACTATGACCAACCTAGACAGCATATTAAAAAGCAGAGACGTTACTCTGCTGACAAAGGTCTGTCTAGTTAAAAGCTACGGTTTTTCCAGTAGTCATGTATGGATGTGAAAGCTGGACCATAAAGAAAGCTGAGTGTCAAAGAATTGATGCTTTTAAACTGTGGTGTTGGAGAAGACTTTTGAGAGTCCCTTCGACTGCAAGGAGATCAAACCAGTCCATCCTAAAGGAAATCAGTCCTGAATATTCATTGGAAGGACTGATGCTGAAGCTGAAACTCCAATACTGTGGCCGCCTGATGCAAAGACCTGACTCATTTGAAAAGGCCCTGATGCTGGGAAAGGTTGAAGGCAGGAGGAGAAGGGGACGACAGAGGATGAGATGATTGGATGGCATCACTGACTCGATGGACATGAGTTTGAGCGAGCTCTGGGAGTTGGTGATGAACAGGGAGGCCTGGCATGCTGCAGTCCGTGGGGTTGAAAAGAGTCAGGCATGACTTAGTGACTGAACTGAGCTGAACTGTCACCTGGTCAGTCCCAAAGTGTTATCACTCAGCACCTGATCTGCAGATGTGAACATCTGTATCCTCTGAACAAAGCAGCTTTGTTGCTATTATCAAAATATGTTCATTTGTTTAATGCTTTACTTATCGATTTGTTGTTTAGTCGCTCAATCGTGTCTACCTCTTTGTGACCCCATGGACTGCAGCACACCACAGGCTTCCATGTCCTTCACTATCTGCTAGAGCTTGCTCAAACTCATGTCCACTGAGTCGTGATGCCATCCAACCAGCTCATCCTCTGTTGTCCTCTTCTCCTCCTGCTTTCAATCTTTCCCAGAATCAGGGTCTTTTCTAGTGAGTCAGCTCTTCATATCAGGTGGCCAAAGTATTGGACTTCAGCTTCAGCATCAGTCCGTTCAATGAATATTCAGGGTTCCTTTAGGATTTCCTTTAGGATTGACTTGTTTGGTCTTCTTGCAGTCCAGGAACTCTCAAGAGTCTTCTCCAGCACCACAGTTCAAAAGTATCAATTCTTCAGTGCTCTTCAGTGCCTTCTTTATGGTCCAACTCTCACATCTATACATGACTTCTGGAAAAATCATAGCTTTGACTAGACGGACCTTTGTCAGCAAAGCAATGTCTCTGCTTTTTAATACACTGTCTAGGTTTGTCATAGCTTTTCTTCCAAAGAGCAAGTGTCTTTTACTTACCAATATCTCCTGGTAAATTTCTATAATCTCAAATTTTTCTCTCTTGATCAATGCCTATGAATAAATCTTTAAAGAACTTTTATGAAACAATGTCCGGCCAGTCCCTCCCCAACTTTCTAGTTTTGTCCCACTCTGCTCACCCTCCTTCCTTTACAGCTAAACTCACACTGATGGTCTTTCAGTTCTCCAAATTCAGTATTCACTATCTTACAGTGTGCCCTCTCTAGACTTTTGGATTAGTCTAAGGTGCCTGTGGTGGCAATGGTGAGATGGTGGGACTTGGGGTAGATAAGGAAGTGAAGCCAAGTGGACTGCGTGATGGATTGAACATGGGATCTGAGGACAGAGAAAGAAGTTGATGTTGGTTTCTGGGTACAGAGACTGAGCATCTGGGTGAGTAGGGAAGACAGAGGGAGAAGGGAGATGCTAGGGTTCTCTTTGGAGCCTGTCACCTTTGTGATGAATGACCTTGTTTCTAGGAAAGGATCTTACCCTTCTCTGTGGAGCTTCCCTTCTCACTCCTGTGTTGGGAGACCTTCAATGTAGGACTCCCTGGTTGCGTTCATCATTGATGTCACAGGGAGGGCCCACCAGGAGATGTAAACTCGGCTACTTGTTTATATTTTGTTCTGAACTGGTTGTGGTTGCTGACTCCTCTGGTAGGAATGGCAGGATTAGACCTCAGGGGACCTCTGCACCCACCAGTTAGAGTTGGGGATTGTCCTCTGTGCTCCATTTACCCCAGGTATAAAGCTTGTATATTTTTCTAGAGCTTCTGATTACCAGTTGGCTTTCAATTCAGCAAAAACATCACCAGTAATGTTCTTTCTCAAAACTTTAATTTTTGAGGCAATCTTATTTTTATTGCTTGCTTTAGAAATATAGACATACCTTGTTTTATTGGGTTTCCCAGATACTGCTTTTTTTTTTTTTTTTTTTTTTTTTTTTTTTTTTACAAATTGAGAGTTTGTCAAAAACCTACATTAAGCACGTCTATGGGTGGCATTTTTCCAACAGCATTTGCTCATTTTGTGTCTCTGTGTCACCTTTTGGTAATTTCTTACAATATATCAAACATTTTCACTATCATTGAAGTTGCTCTGGTGATCTGTAACATCAATGATCTTTGATATTGCTACTATGATTTACTGACGTGTCTGATGATAGTTAATATTTTTTAGCAATACTTTAAGTTAAGTTATGTACATTGTTTTTTTCATTGTTCTTCTTTATTGTGCAATAATGCTATTGCACACGTGCTTGGGTACACTAGAATGTAAACAAAGCTTCTATGTGCCCTGGGAAACCAGAAAATTCATGTGACTCACTTTACTGTGATGTTCATTATATTCTGGAATTCTGAAACTGAACCCACAATAGCTCTGAGGGATGACTGTACCTGTTTCCTTTCTGGAAAGCAAGTGATTGTCTGTTCTGAAAGCTTTAAGGACATAAAGACAAGTCAATCTACTACAAAGTCTAATGTTCCAGAGGGCAGGTGGCCAGCCTGGAGGAGCAGCTGCAGAAGTGACAGATGTTTGATTTTCTTGAATCAAGACATTTCCCAACGCTGTGTATCTTATAAATAGCCCTCAAAGCTCAGAGTCTGAGAGCTAAAAGCACTAACTAATGATAACAACCCCAAAGGCCCTGGGCAGAATATAAAACGCTACAGAGTGTTCAGTTCCAGTAATCATAGTCATGATTAAAGCTTTCATTTTTCTGAAAATGAAAGAACTTTCATTTTCTTCCTTTCCTATAACCATACAATAATGAAAGGCTGGGCTGGGCCCTTGTCTCCCAGTGAAACATGGGAATCAAACCATGTAAATACCACCAATCCTACCACCCAAATTCTCCCTGTCCTGCCCCTTTTTGAGATATTGCCTGAGTTATGTTACTGGGGGATATTGTATGCTAATGGGCTTCTTTCTGCTGTTAACAGGTTTTGGATTCAGGGACACGAAAAGAACATAATCAGCCAAATAATTTGCTGCAAGATGAAAACAGCCTATTTTACAAGATGGTGCAACAACTGGGTGAGGCGGAGGCTGCTGTCCTCAGTAAAATGGCAAAATAGGTGAGGCTGTTGCGGGAAGCTGTAATTAAAATTCACCTCCAGGATTCACTCTTCTCAGGATCTCCACCAAGGGTCTGGGAACAAGCACTCTGTGTTCTTTTCAATAGAAGCCTCCAGAGAGGAAGCTGCATGAATGGGTCTTTAACAACACATGGCAGGTGGAAGGCAGGTCTGCTGGGAATCTGCAGCAGTGCTGGGGGTGGGGTCGGGATGTGTGCACCCTTCTGTGTGCGTGCACCTGTGCCTGAGAGAGAGATTTTGGATTTGACTTTCCACATGTTTGGACTCTGGGTTCAGATTCTCATGGAACATAAGAAGATTTGCATGTTTCAGACCCTTTACATTCATTCTGATTGGTACTCAACACATTTGTGATACAAGTTCCATCAAATAATATCCAGGAAATTTGAGAGTTTAAGGGGAAAAAAATTGGAATATTTCAATTCTAGGAAGATCTTCCAGAGAAAGGTGTAGGTCTCTTCTGTTTCCTAGTCTGTAAAGAAAATTCTTACCTGGAATTATCACTTTCTGCCTAATTCTTTGTTGTTTAGAGTTAGGTCCATTTACGCCCCCCTCCACGTTTCCTCTACCTTCTGGACGATGAAATTGTCATCAGGACAAATCAAGAACTCACAATAGCTTCACACTGTAGTCTGAATGGTGCCTGAAGGTTTACAGAGCACTTTCTCAGAGATGAGGTGTGTGAGGCACTAAGCACTGTGTGTGGTGTGAGGAAGGGGCTCAGTGAGTAACATTCAGGTCACGTGGTATATTCCTAACAGAGGTGTAGTGGTAACCAAGGTCTGGCTTAAGAGACTTAGCCACTGTCATGCAGCCATCTGCAAGTCTTTCTGGGACCAGGTGGGAGTGGGATTAGGGTTGATGGGAAGATAGAGGGAGGGAAGGAAGGTCTGGTGTTCTTGTCCCTTAACATGTGTGACTCAGGGTGGGATGTGGCTTCCTCATTGAAAATTTATCTCTGGGTGTTAAATTATAGATGTATTTTCCATTCTTCATACTTTTCTGTCTTTCCAAGATTTTCATTTTTAAACAGAATAAGATTATTTGTATAATATTTAAAATGCCTTAAAGAAAACATGTTCTAATATCTTAAGTACTTGTATATGAAAGATTTATCTAAAATGTGGCCTGAGTTCATCACTGTCTCCTCTCAATCCTCTGAAGAAATGAGGAAATGCAGAGCAGGACCTTCTGATGCTCATCAGGTAGGAGACTTCCTGGGCCCCAGAGCTGGCTGAAGAGTTGACAGAACTGGAGTTCATGCTTAGGTTTAGGGAAAAGGAAGTCTGTGTTCTGAACTTTTCATGAGTACTTACATTGTGTGCAAATGTTGAGAAGATGAACAAGGAACTCTGTATTTTTTTATGCCTGAAATTCACAGAGTGCTTTTATCCACTAGTGTGTCTCTCAGTCAGGCCATCCCTCCTGACACCTCGAGAGCCAGGAATCTCCCAAACCCTTTTGGTCTTTTGACCTTAGGCATTTCACATCAAAAAGTGGTGTTCCCACCTGTATGTCAAAGTCTTCATTTTAAAACTATATTATCATAACATTGAGTAATGAGTAAAGGAACACAGAATTTTAGATTGGTCCAGATAATAAGATAATAGGATTCAACCCTCTCTTTGTACAGGTGAGGAAACTAAGGTGCTTTAGAAGGAAGGTGGTCCTATGTATATAACTGGTGTTAAGCTAGTTCGCAGCAGACACAGAATTAGAAATTTGGTCTTTTAGTAAATATTTTAAATCAAGTGTAACATACATACTGAAGCAGACATAGGTCATAGAATTAGAAATCTTGTGATTTCAGGTCTAGTAATCCTGCACCTACTCTAACAATATTAATGGTAAGTTACATTTGTGTAGTTCTTTATAATTTATATAGTTCTCACATGTATGATTTCACGTACTCTCCTGATGGTCCATTTTTATTCCATGTCATGGATGAAGAGAGTGTGTCCTGAGTTCACCCAAGGTCACAGAGCTGGTCCAGGGAGCACAGAGGGGGAATTGCTGAGGGAGACTGAGTGCTGTCCTCTGTACTACGTTCTGTGTCGAGCCTGAGAACACTGCTCCTGTCACCTGGTAGCCAAGGTAGGTCCAGTCACGGAAGTTCATGGTGACAGAACCTCACTCTTGGATTTCATTCCTGCCACTGGCTCAGGTCCCTCTACAGAAAAAAAAAATACATTTCTGAATTCTCATGCCATCTTGACATTATTTCTGCATACTCTGCATCCTCTTAGGAGGAGAAGCTGTCAGATTATCAGTTTTTCTAATGTGCAAGCATCAGATATCAATGCCTTGTTCAGAGCTATAACACGGGGCGCGTTAGCCTAAGTCACGAGGTTTCACTCTATTAGAACAGAATGCATTCATCTGAAAAGAAAACGCAACATCTGGAAGAAGGTGCTTCCACATCATATTTTGAATGTGATTGAACTTGTAGCTCAGGGGAGCTGATCACTGTCTGACTGAGTTTTTTGGATGATCCATGAAATAGTAGAGAAAGTACCTTTTAGATACAAAAAGCTAAAGGGGGCAGTAGTTCGCTAGGGCTGCCATACAAAAACCAAAGAGTAGGTGACTTATAAAACAGAAACTTAAATCCTCACAGCCCTGGGGGTTGGAAGTCTGAGGTAAAGGTGTCAGTGGGGTTGGTTTCGTCTGGGGTCTCGCTCCTTGCCTTGTAGACACCATCTTCCCTCTGTGTCTCACATGCTCTTCCCTATGTGTGAACCTGTGTCCTGGTCTCTCCTTATGAAAACTCCAGTCTGTTAGATTAGGACCCACCTGTATGATTTCATTTTAACTTTATTTAATTTATTAATTTATTATTTATTTAATTTTTATTTTTATTATTTTTTTTTAATTTTATTTTTAAACTTTACATAACTGTATTAGTTTTGCCAAATATCAAAATGAATCCGCCACAGGTATACATGTGTTCCCCATCCCGAACCCCCCTCCCTCCTCCCTCCCCATTCCATCCCTCTGGGTCCTCCCAGTGCACCAGCCCCAAGCATCCAGTATCGTGCATCGAACCTGGACTGGCAACTCGTTTCATACATAATATTTTACATGTTTCAATGCCATCCTCCCAAATCTTATTATTTATTAATTTATTGCCTCTTTAAAGATGTCATCTCCAAATACAGTCACATTCTGAGGTACTGTGGAGTTTAGGATTTCAACATGTAAAATTGGAGGTGAGAGGGTAACAGGCAAGAAGGCCAGGGGTCTCCAAAAGGATGAAATAGTCTGCAAGTTTCAGACATTTTTTAATTTCTCTCTTAAGCTGCATGAGGAAACAAACTACTAGTGTTACATTTTTTCCCCTTCTCTGTACAAATTTATATCCACTGAAAAAGAAATGCAAAAAGGCAAAATGATTGTCTGAGGAGGACTTACAAATAGCTGAGAAAAGAAGAGAAGCTAACGGCAAAGGAGAAAAGGAAAGATATACCCATTTGAATGCAGAGATCCAAAGAATAGCAAGGAGAGCTAAGAAAGCCTTCCTCAGTGATCAGTGCAAAGAAATAGAGGAAAGCAGTAGAATGGGAAAGAATAGAGATCTCTTCAAGAAAACTAGAGCTATCAAGGGAAAATTTCATGCAAAGATGGGTACAATAAAGGACAGAAATAGTATGGATCTAACAGAAGCAGAAGATATTAAGAAGAGGTGGCAAGAATACACAGAAGAACTATACAAAAAAGATCTTCATGACCCAGATAATCATGATGGTGTGATCACTCACCTAGAGCCAGACCTTCTGGAATGTGAAGTCGAGTGGGCCTGAGGAAGCATCACTATGAACAAAGCTAGTGGAGGTGATGGAATTCCAGTGGTGCTATTTCAAATCCTGAAAGATGATGCTGTGAAAGTGCTGCACTCAATATGCCAGCAAATTTGGAAAACTCAACAGTGGCCACAGGACAGGAAAACGTCAGTTTTCATTCCAATCCCAAAGAAAGGCAATGACAAAGAATGTTCAAACTACTTCACAGTTGCACTCATCTCACACACTAGCAAAGTAATGCTCAAAATTCTCCAAGCCAGGTTTCAACAGTATGTGAACTCTGAACTTCCAAATGTTCAAACTGGATTTACAGAAGGCAGAGGAACCAGAGATCAAATTGCCAACATCCGTTGGATCATCAAAAAAGCGAGAAAGTTCCAGAAAAGCATCTGCTTTATTGACTATGCCAAAACCTTTGACTCTGTGGATCACAACAAACTGTGGAAAATTCTTCAAGTGATGGGAATACCAGACCACCTTATCTTTCTCCTGGGAAATCTGTATGTAGGTCAGAAAGCAACAGTTAAAACTTAACATGGAACAACAGAGTGGTTTCAAATCTGAAAAGAAGTACATCAAGGCTGTATATTGTCACCCTGCTTATTTAACTTATATGCAGAGTATATCATGAGAAATGTTGGGCTGGATGAAGCACAAACTGAAATCAAGATTGCCGGGAGAAATTTCAATAACCTCAGATATGCAGATAACACCACCCTTATGGCAGAGAGCAAAGAACTAAAGAGCTTCTTGATGAAAGAGGAGTGAAAAAGTTGGCTTAAAACTCAACACTCAAAAAACGAGAATCATAGCATCTGGTCCCATCACCTCATGGCAAATAGATGGGGAAAGAATGGAAACAGTGACAGACTTTATTTTCTTGGGCTCCAAAATCACTGCAGATGGTGACTGCAGCCATGAAATTAAAAGACACTTGCTCCTTGGAAGAAAAGTTATGACTCACATGCTGCTAAGTCACCTCAGTCGTGTCCGACTCTGTGCGACCCCATAGACAGCAGCCCACCAGGCTCCCCCGTCCCTGGGATTCTCCAGGCAAGAACACTGGAGTGGGTTGCCATTTCCTTCTCCAATGCATGAAAGTGAAAAGTGAAAGTGAAGTCGCTCAGTTGTGTCCGACTCTGTGCGACCCCACGGACTGTCGCCTACCAGGCTCCTCCATCCATGGGATTTTCCAGGCAAGAGTACTGGAGTGGGGTGCCATTGGCATATTAAAAAGCAGAGTTGACATCACTTTGTCAACAAAGGTCTGTCTAGTCAAAGCTATGGTTTTTCCAGCAGTAATGTATGGATATGAGATCAGATCAGATCAGATCAGTTGCTCAGTCATGTCCGACTCTTTGCGACCCCATGAATCACAGCATGCCAGGCCTCCCTGTCCATCACCAACTCCCGGAGTTCACTGAGACTCACGTCCATCGAGTCAGTGATGCCATCCAGCCATCTCATCCTCTGGCGTCCCCTTCTCCTCCTGCCCCCAATCCCTCCCAGCATCAGAGTGTTTTCCAATGAGTCAATTCTTCGCATCAGGTGGCCAAAGTACTGGAGTTTTAGCTTTAACATCATTCCTTCCAAAGAAATCCCAGGGCTGATCTCCTTCAGAATGGATATGAGAGTTGGACTGTAAAGAAAGCTGAGCTCTGAAGAATTGATGCTTTTGAACTGTGGTATTGTAGAAGACTCTTGAGAGTCCCTTGGAGAGCTAGGAGATCCAACCAGTCCATTCTAAAGGAAATCAGTTCTGAATATTCATTGGAAGGACTGATGCTGAAGCTGAACCTCCAATACTTTGGCCACCTGATGCGAAGAACTGACTCATTTGAAAAGGCCCTGATGCTGGGAATGATTGAAGATGGGAGGAGAAGGGGTTGACAGAGGATGAGATGATTGGATGGCATCACCAACTCAATGGACATGAGTTTGAGTAAGCTCTGGGAGTTGGTGACAAGGAAACCTGGCGTGCTGCAGTCTGTGGGGTCTCAAAGAGTAGGACAGGACTGAGGGACTGAACTGAACTGATGCAAATTTAAAAAGAGGTTTCTTTTAAAATTCTGTTTGCCATGAAGATACCTCGTTCCACCTGAAGTTAACTTTTCTCAAACTTTGAGCTAACCAATGTGTTTTTCCTATTGAAATGTTTATCTTAAGCTATGTTAACGAACTATGCATTTACCCTAGACTCTGTCTTCAAGTGGGCTCCCCCTAAGACTCAGAACAGACTTGACAAACCAGTGTGTTTTACTCATGCAAATGTTCTCTTAAGCTATGTTAGTGAGACTATATTTGCTTGGAAACCTGAGTTTCCTCAAGATTCATGTCAATCATCTTATGGCCAGGGACAATTCACCTTGTGCCAATGTTATCTCAAAATGCATGTTGTGTGTGAGGGGCCTGGTGCCAGTCTCTGAGTTTTGACACATTTCCTTTCTCTAATTAGCAGACTGCTAGCAGCTATATGGCTCTTCCCTGTAGCTCAGATGGTAAAGAATCTGCCTGCAATGCAGGAGACCCAGGTTAGATCCCTGGGTCAGAAAGATCCTCTGGAGAAGGGAATGGCAATCCACTCCAGTATTCTTGCCTGGAGAATCCCATGCACAGAGGAGCCTGGCGGGCCGCAGTCCATGTGGTCGCAAAGAGTCGGACACAACTGAGCAAAACACTACTGCTACTAGTAGCCGTATACCATTCGCCTGAAGACCATCAGGGGGCGCTCTTTCTGCCCCCTTCTGATGTCTATCTCAGAAGCTTTCTCTATCTCTTTTATACTTGAATAAAACTTTATTACACAAAAGCTCTGAGTGATCAAGCCTCGTCACTGGCCCCAAATTGAATTCTTCTCCTCTGGAGGCCAAGAATCATGGCGTCTTTCATGGTTCAGCAACAGCCTTTCAGAATTGACGTGGTTCAGCTCCAAGAATAAATGTCTGCCATCCATTCTGTGGAGAAAGCAATGGCATCCCACTCCAGTACTCTTGCCTGGAAAATCCTATGGGAAGAGGGGCCTGGTAGGCTGCAGTCCATGAGGTTGCTAGGAGTTGGACACGACTGAGCAACTTCACTTTCACTTTTCTCTTTCATGCATTGGAGAAGGAAATGGCAACCCACTCCAGTATTCTTGCCTGGAGAATCCTAGGGATGGGGGAGCCTGGTGGGCTGCCGTCTATGGGGTTGCACAGAGTTGGACACAACAGAAGCGACTTAGCAGCATCCATTCTGTTCTGTGATGAAGCAGATGTGGTTGAGGATTTTTAAAGTTTCTTTGTTCCCAGTGTGTAACAGAGGTGTCATTTTGTCTATTCATGAAATCACCTAATACAGCCCAGAAGTTATAAAATTCTCACATCCTAGCTCTAGGCACCTGGCCCAGTTGGATAGATGGAGCAGGCACTTAGCATCCATGTGGCCTTGTGTCCCCCAGGGCCTCTGAGCCTCAGGTCCTCACCTGTGTGTAGGGCAGGATTACAGCTCTGCTGGCTTCTTCACACTTATCACAGGGATCAGATGAGAGAGAAGATGCTTAAGGGCTTTGAGAATATAGAGGGGTTTACAGTATAAAAGTGAGGTCATTTTGTAAAAGGCTGTAAATAGAAACCTTGCCTCCCAATAATAAAACAAATATACACATAGTTCTTCTAGGTCGCTTTTGAGACTCTAAATCAGGGGTCCCCAACTGCTGAAGATCCTTTGCCATATTCAGTTCAGGTATTTCAGACCACGAAGCAATGTCCTTTTCAGTTAAAAGTTGCTAACAACAATATTTTCTTTATAAAAAATTGTATGGAGAAGAGTTATAGAGAAAGGAACCAGATGATTTTGGAAAGAATGTTAAGCAGTAGAAAATGAATTTTCTTTTGTTCCTTTAACTCTTTTTAGTTTCACCAAAAGAGAACTTACATATATAATCACAAAATATGTCTAGCTTAAGAAAATGGAGGGTGATGATATGCAATTAACCACCCTCCCCACTCCCACCAAAGGTTTTATTACTAAATGCTTCCATTACAATGGAAATAGCCTCAGATTTCAGCCAGTGCAGCCAGTGGCCCCAAGCATTCTTGGAGGGTTTATTTTTCTCCTTAAGTGACATTTAAATATATAGCATTTCATGTGCAGAGCAGGATATGTTAGCAACAAGAGAGTAAGAAAGTGAACTTACTATGAAGGTAGGTGTCCTAGTGCTTTTCTGTTTCACGCATGAAGTTCATTCTCTCATGATACCTTTGTTTACAGCACCCACAATGCACTTGTAGTCAGGTTCTATAAAAGAGACCTGTAATCACATGTCTAAGCAACTCAGTTTGTGACATGAGTTAGCCTCTGATAGACGATACATTTTTTGTTTTACTGACTCAAATGAAATTTTTCCCATTCTTCTTTGAGGAAAGAGTTTCACTTTAAGTTGTTTTTTGCCCAAACATGTTCAGAGAAGGTTTCACAAGCCCTGACATTATTTTATTTTGTTATGTGCATCTGTAAGGAACTGAGATACAATACAGCTACTAAAACCTGATGATTGTGGAACTTGACAGCCCTTTCTTTCCTTTGTGTTCTGCTTATACACTGAGAAAACCAGTGTCTCTTCCAGTTCAGCTAGAATCTGGTAGCATTCAAGAACTCAAAGGTCTGGCAGAGATCTGTCCTATTGTTGGGTATCATCTTACATTTTAGAGAAGTCTCTTGGTTGAGTCATTGTTAAAGCATTTGCTTTGCTTTTCATTCTTGGGACCCACTATCCACAGGTCACATTTCTATAGGACTATAACTGCTTTGCCACACAAATTAAACACCAGGATATTTCATTCATATATGCCAGTGTTTCAGTGCTTGTCAATCAGAGTTTATAAAATATAAAGATAATAACCCAATATTAATATCCAAATCTGTTATGCTCCTTTTATGTGTGAAAATGACAAACCCTGTTCAGATATTAGATTTCCTATCCTCTTCGTTACCCTGTTTTTAATTTATTTCAGGGAATAAAATGATTTTGCATATCAATTTACTGTAGTGATAAAGCATATCTGTGAATCAGAATGATCAGAAATCTAGTAGATCTACAGGTTATTTGGCATTACATCCAGCCCCACTGAGGGTTTTAATGGGGCTACTTCCTCCATAGAATAAATACAGCCCTGGTTTTTTAAAACTGCCTCCAATAGTAATATGATTGCTTCACATGAAGAAGGAAACCTGGAAATGTGTTGCCTTAGGAGGAGGACTTTAAAACTTTTAAACATGTTGTTTTTATTTGTCTTTTTCCCCTTCAGATACACCTCAAAAAGAAAGAGCCAGATCTCTCTCACAGTGACCTTGTGGTTATGAATGTTTCCAGTGGACAGCCCTCAGCCTTCACAATTTTTGAGTCAACACTGTGATTCTCCCATGAGTTTGTGTCTATTCCAAAGGCTTTTTTCCAATAGGTTTTGCACTGCATAAACTATATTCTACTTTTTTTTTTACACCAGCAACAAATATTTACACATTACAAAATGTGAGTTCTCCAACCTCAATGATTTCAATCTCTTGAAAAAGGATTTATGATGTTTATTTAAATGTTATATTACTTGCTTTCTTATCCAAATCAGAGGTGCAGGCCACCAATAAAAGCTGTCTCCCAGCTTTTGTGTCTTGAGAGACTCCAGAGCCAAACTCATTTTCTAAGATTTGAGACAAAGTTGTCACAGATGTTTTTTTACTGTTCCCAGAATTACATATTACTTTCCAATTATATCAGGGATTCTGTTTATTTGAAGACTGTGTGAAGTTACTGTTTTGTGTCCACTTCCTTTAACATGACTAGGATCCATTTTTCCACCAAAAGACCTCTGGTTAAAATACTATAGAGAAAACTGATAGGATAAACATACAATATACTATAGTTTAAGTAACCAAAAAAAAAAAAAAAAAAAGGTATATGGTTAAATACAGAAGGACAATATCATATGTTCTGAAAGAGAAGGAAGAGAAAATATGCTTTCTTAAAATAGGAGCCCTTCTAGGGGATTTGCTAATGAAGGACAGACGTGTGCTATACTGTCTTCTAGATAGAGGATTTTATTTTATTTTTTTTACATTACAAATTGTGGTAAAGTATATATAACATAAGGCTTCCCTGGTGGCACAGAGGTTAAATAAATTTTGCCATATAACCATTTTCAGTCCCATGATCCAGTGGCATTAATCACATTCACAGTATTGTGAAGCCACACTGTCTGGGGAACTTTTGGTAATTATGTGCTTCCTCTTCAGTGTGTTATTTCTGCAGAGTCATTTTGATAAGTTTCATTTTTCTAGGAGGAATCTGTTTCCTGTGAGTTTTGAGCTTGACTGGCATAAATTTATTCACAATGTCGTATATGTTTAATCTCTGCAGCATCTCTAACTGTGTTCTTTTGGCTTTTTAATTTTATTTTAGCCTTCTTTTTTATGAATTATCTTGCATAACTTTTTCATGTTTTCAAAGAATCACCTTTCTGCTTGATTGATGCGAACTTTGAGGTTTTTCCTCTAAATTCTTAAATGGAAAAGAGATTAACATCATTATTTTTCTAACATAAATATATAAAGCTGACTTTTTCCCCCTAAAATCCACTTTAGCTACAATCTGCAAGTTTTGGTACTCACCACCGTCAATAGCCATAGTATTATATATTTTTTAATTCCTAATTTAATTCATTAACTATATCTTTTACCCATGAGTTATTCATAAGTATAATGTTCTCTAAATTTCAAATGCTAATGGATTTTTTTATTAGATTCAGCCATGTGGAACTGCTAACATTCAATCTTTTTATAAGCTATAAAGTAACAGTTTCATATGGTTCAACATATAGTTTTCTTTTGTTAGTAATATATAACTTAATTTCATTTGGTCAGACAACATTAGATTGTGAATTTTAAACCAAAGGTAACCACATTCACACTAAAGGTCCTTGTTTCTACCATTTTGTATTTTATTGGGGGTTTTTAAAATGTTATAAGTACGTGTGTAACCAGTAATTTTCAATAAAAGTCCTCCCCGAATACTGGAATGTTTTCTGATACGTGTTGCAGGCTGGCTCTCTGGGATGCACACTTGGATGGAGTTTAGTGCTGGGATGTGTATCGGGGATGCCCTTGGGGTCAACACTGGAATCAGGAGGGAAGAAACAGGGTAAAGCAGAGGGAAGGATCAGGCTGGATCACTGGCCAGACGACCTGAGCTGACCCCATGAAAGTTTGGAGTGACGACGACCTTTCAGGGTTGTCCTGAAACAATCAATGACTAGGCCTTTATACCTTTACCTGGATGGATCATTGCACTTAGGCTGCCCCCACAGGGGTGGTGGTTTAAGGTTATCCACTGGCAGCACTTACAGCTGCTGGACAATAAGCTCTTGAAGGGAGGTCAGGACAGTACGTCTCCCTGTTCCCCCTGGGCATGTATCACAGCTCCAGAGGTAGGTGATGAGGGTGTACTGTGGGGGAAACTCTTGATGACTGATGTTTAAGGCAAAATGATGATTCAGCGATTCTCCTCAATACCCTCTGGTCTGAGAAGGTCCATGTAGTAGAGAAATCCTCATTCTCCAGGGTCAGCCCAGTTGTCGCCTCTTCTAGGAAGTCACATTAAGATCAGTCGTCATCCTAGGTAACTCAGATTTGTGTATTACCCTGAGTGCCTCTCGTGTTAAACTGAACCATGCTTGGTTAGTGTCCTGTGTCACCATCTTGAGATGCTTTATTTTTAAACAAGGGGCCTGTTCTTTCTGTTGTGCATGTAGCCTGCCCTGAGTGTGAATGGTCACACGTGGTCTTTTCTTCACCTAGTATAGGGCACTTGAAACTGTGCCCTGTTCACTTTTTAATTATGTCTTCCAGTAGAGTATCTGTACATAGAGGGTGCTCAGCAAATGTTTGTTGAATGAATAAATGATAACCTAGAGCAAGCCTGCCTTCTCAATTTTATAATTTTGAGATTTTAAGAGGTAGCCTGGGATAACAGAAAGCCCTGGTTTTGGAGTCAGTCACACTGATCTGTCAGTTCTTTCTCTACTACTCACTAGCACTGTGGCTGTGGGAAAGCAGTAACTACCCAAGGTGCCAGGACATTAGGATGGCACCATCCTTTGCAAAATAGGCTCTGGACACTTACAATCATGTAGTCTTAGTTACATGCTCGGGGAAGCATCTCAACATCTGAATCTCAGCTTCTTTGTCTGAAAAATGAATATAGTTTCTGCTCTTGAACCATCGCTTTAGTTGGGATGATGGATGGACTAAGAGCATCCAAAGACACAGGGTGGAATCACTGACCTTGGTGATTCTTATCACCAGGAGAGAACAGGATGGGTGTGGTTGAAGGAGGTTTGTAGATTGAAGAAGGTGTACTTGAGGAGGTCCTCATCTGAGGGCCTAAACCAGACTGTTCCTCCTCCACATGTAGTTAAAATGACACAAGCACACAGGGAGAAGCACAAACTGGAGTCAGGGACAAATACTGGCTCCTCTGGGCACTGACTGGGTTTGGATTCAAGTTCTGCTACCTGATAAGTGTGGGCTCTTAAGTTTGGGAAGCCCACTGGGGTTCAGCGTCTTTGAAAGTTGAGCTGGGGATAGTATGATTCACAGAGGGCTGCTGCCAAGATTAACTGTGACAGTGATACAGTGTGGACTGTGCACTAGTGCCAGTTCATGACCTGTTTGTAACCCGGTTAGAAGTACAGGAAATTCAAGAAAGCTAGAAACTCACATCCATCTGTATTGCTGTGACATCCACCCTCAGGATGAGTGGGATCCTGAACACCCTGGGGACCAGTGTGAGGGTTGCACAATTGGGGTGAAGGGCCCATGGCTGAGCTGCACACTAGCCCTGCACAGTGGATCATTGATTAGGTAGCAATGGGCTGAAAATATAAAATTAGATAATCCCAGACAGATAAGAAACAATGTGGGATATGTTCAATGCTTTTGAACAATGCTGTATATAGGATTAGCTGTCAATCAGTACTACCCTTTCTAGCACTATCCACTTTATTAATTGTTACCATCATATTTAACTTAAAATTAGAGCACACAGGCTTTCAAAAGGCCCTATTGTACATTATCAATATTTTCACTTCATTTAAGTTCAGTCCCTCAGTCATGTCCGATTCTTTGTGACCCCATGATCCACAGCACACCAGGCCTCCTTGTCCATCACCAGCTCCCGGAGTTTACCCAAACCCATGTCCATTGAGTTGCTGATCCCATCCAACCACCTCATCCTCTGTCTTCCCCTTCTCCTGCCCTCAATCTTTCCCAGCATCGGGGTCTTTTCCAATGAGTCAGCTCTTTGCATCAGGTGGCCAAAGTATTGGAGTTTCAGCTTCTACATCAGTCCTTCCAATGAACACCCAGGACTGATCTTTAGGATGGATTGGTTGGACCTCTTTGCAGTCCAAGGGACTCTCAAGAGTCTTCTCCAACACCACACTTTAAAAGCATCAATTCTTCGGCACTCAGCTTTCTTTATAGTCCAACTCTCACATCCATACATGACCATTGTAAAAACCATAGCCTTGACTAGACAGACCTTTATGGCAAAGTAATATCTCTGCATTTTAATATGCTGTCTAGGTTGGTCATAACTTTCCTTCCAAGGAGGAAGTGTCTTTTAATTTCATGGCTACAATCACCATCTGCAATGATTTTGGAGCCCAGAAAAATAAAGTCTGACACCGTTTCCACTGTTTTCCCATCTATTTCCCATGAAGTGATGGGATTGGACGCCATGATCTTCGTTTTCTGAATGTTGAGCTTTAGGCCAACTTTTTCACTATCTTCTTTCCCTTTCATCAAGAGGCTCTTTAGTTCTTCTTCACTTTCTGCCATAAGGGTGGTGTCATCTGTCTATATGAAGTTCTTGATATTTCTTCAGGCAATCTTGATTTCAGCTTGTGCTTCATCCAGCCCAGCATTTCTCATGATATACTCTGCATATAAGTTAAATAAGCAGGGTGACAATACACAGCCTTGACGTATTCTTTTTCCTATTTGGAACCAGTCTGTTGTTCCATGTCCAGTTCTAACTGTTGCTTCCTGACCTGCATACAGGTTTCTCAAGAGGCAGGTCAGGTGGTCTGGTATTCCCATCTCTTTCAGAATTTTCCACAGTTTATTGTGATCCACACAGTCAAGGGCTTTGCCATAGGCAATAAAGCAGAAGTAGATGCTTTTCTGGAACTCTTGCTTTTTCGATAATCCAGAGGGTGTAGGCAATTTGATCTTTGGTTCCTCTCCTTTTCTAAAACCAGATTGAACATCTGGAAGTTCATCGTTCATGTATTGTTGAAGCCTGGCTTGGAGAATTTTGAACATTACTTTACTAGTGTGTGAGATGAGTGCCATTGTGCAGTAGTTTGAGCATTCTTTGGCATTGTCTTTCTTTGGGATTGGAATGAAAACTGACCTTTTCCAGTCCTGTGGCCACTACTGAGTTTTCCAAATTTGCTGACATATTGAGTGCAGCACTTTCACAGCATCATCTTTTAGGATTTGATATAGCTTATCTGGAATTCCATCACCTCAACTAGCTTTGTTCGTAGTGATGCTTCCTAAGGTCCACTTGACTTCACATTCTAGGATGTCTAGCTCTAGGTGAGTGATCACACCATTGTGATTATTTGGGTCATGAAGATCTTCTTTGTACAGTTCTTCTGCGTATTCTTGCCACCTCTTCTTAATATATTCTGCTTCTGTTAGGTCCATACCATTTCTGTCCTTGATTGAGCCCATGTTTGCCTGAAATGTTCCCTTGGTATCGCTAATTTTCTTGAGATATCGCTAGTCTTTCCCATTCTATTGTTTTCCTCTATTTCTTTGCATTGATCGCTGAGGAAGGCTTTCTTATCTCTCCTTGCTCTTCTTTGGAATTCTGCATTCAAATGTGTATATCTTTCCTTTTCTCCTTTGCTTTTTGCTTCACTTCTTTTCACAGCTATTTGCAAGGCCTCCTCAGACAGCCATTTTCCTTTTTTGCATTTCTTTTTCTTGGGGATGGTCTTGATCCCTGTCTCCTGTACAATGTCACAAACCTCTGTCCATAGTTCCTCAGGCACTCTGTCTACCAGATCTAGTCCCTTAAATCTATTTCTCACTTCTAGTCTATAGTTATAAGTGATTTGATTTAGGTCATATCTGAATGGTCTAGTGGTTTTCCACACTTTCTTCAATTTAAGTCTGAATTTGGCAATAAGGAGTTCATGATCTGAGCCACAGTCAGCTCCCAGTCTTGTTTTTGCTGACTGTATAGAGCTTCTCCATCTTTGGCTGCAAAGAATACAATCAATCTGATTTTGGTGTTGACCATCTGGTGATGTCCATGTGTAGAGTCTTCTCTTGTGTTGTTGGAAGAGAGTGTTTGTTATGACAAGTGTGTTCTCTTGGTAAAATTCTATTAGCCTTTTCCTGCTTCATTCTGTACTCCAAGGCTAAATCTGCCTGTTACTCTAGGTGTTTCTTGACTTCCTACTTTTGCATTCCAGTCCCCTATAATGAAAAGGACATCTTTTTTGGGTGTTAGTTCTAAAACCGTTCAAGTTCAACTTCTTCAGTGTTACTGGTTGGAGCATAGACTTGGACTACCGTGATATTGAATGGTTTGCCTTGGAAATGAACAGAGATCATTCTGTAGTTTTGGCGATTGCATCCTAGTACTGCATTTCAGATTCTTTTGTTGACTATGATGGCTACTCCATTTTTTCTAAGGGATTCCTGCCCACAGTAGTAGATACAATGGTCATCTGAGTTAAATTCACCCATTGCAGTCCATCTTAGTTTGCTGATTCCTAGAATGTCGATGTTCACTCTTGCCATCTCCTGTTTGACCACTTCCAATTTGCCTTGATTCATGGAGCTAACATTCCAGGTTCCTCTGCAATATTGCTTTTTACAGCATCAAACCTTGCTTCTATCACAAGTCTCATCCTCAACTGGGTGTTGTTTTTGCTTTGGCTCCATCCCTTCATGCTTTCTGGAGTTAATTCCCCACTAATCTCCAGTAGCATATTGGGCACCTACCGACCTGGGGAGTTCATCTTTCAGCTCCTTTTTGCCTTTTTATACTGTTCATGGGGTTCTCAAGGCAAGGATACTGATGTGGTTTGCCATTCCCTTCTCCAGTGGACCACATTCTGTTAGACCTCTCCACCAGGACCCACCTGTCTTGGATGGCCCCACATGGCATGGCTTAGTTTCATTGAGTTAGACAAGGCTGTGGTCTGCATGATCAGATTTTTAATAGCATTAAAAAGTTAGAAATAAGTAAACTCCTGTTTAAAGGGTTTGTTTCAAGTCTAAAAACAATAATGTGCATGTATTTTTACCAATTCTGTTCTTGAATCAACAGCATCATCCTAAGGTTGAAGAAGGTCTCTGGAAGCACAACAGACCACTTTTAAACCTTCAGAGATTTTTAAAATATAAGGTTTTAAGTGTAAGCTATTAATTTTCCTTTAAAAGCAGAAAGAATATGGATTAACTGAGTTTTTGTTTTTTAAACCTAATGTTCTAAGGAAAGTGTTTCTTTTTTCCAAAAACTAAAACAGCAATATGTGTTGAAAACTGGGAGAAATATATATTTATTTGAATTTAGACCTAAAAAATAACATTACTAATAGGAATCACATGCCCCAGCCCTATGAGACCTTCATCTGTACTTCAGGTCCATCTGATTTGCCTTAGGAGTCAAACTGGGATTGTGTTTTGTTTTGTTTTGTTTTGTTTTAAGAAGAACCAAGGTTAAGACTTAGACACACTAAGAATGTTCTACAAGAAGTTTACATTTGATGGTTCTGACTAAATTCACTCTTTCACTCAGCAACCATACTCAAAAGTATCCATCCCAATAGATGGAAGCCTTGGGTATTCCAAAACAGTGTTTGATCCAAAAGCTTATCATATTTAATTCTGGAGGACATTACATGAAAAACTTTTTTTTAGGTAATTTCCCCCTTTATTTTATTTATTTATTTATTTTATTGAAGGCTAATAACTTTGCAATATTGAATTGGTTTTGCCATACATCAGCATGAATCTGAAACGGGTGTACAAGTGTTCCCTGTCCTGAACCCCCCTCCCACCTCCTTCCCCATCCCTTCCCTCTGGGTCATCCCAGTGCACCAGCCCCAAACACCCTGTATCATGCATTAAACTTGGACTGGCGATTCATTTCACATATGGTATTATACATGTTTCAATGCCATTCTCCAAAATCATCCCACCCTCACCCTCTCCCACAGAGTCCAAAAGACTGTTCTATACATCTGTGTCTCTTTTGCCATCTCGCATACAGGGTTATCATTACCATCTTTCTAAATTCTATATATATGCGTTCAGTTCAGTTCAGTCGGTCAGTCGTGTCCAACTCTTTGCGACCCCATGAATCGCAGCACGCCAGGCCTCCCTGCCCATCACCAACTCCCGGAGTTCACTCAGACTCACGTCCATCGAGTCAGAGACGCCATCCAGCCATCTCATCCTCTGTTGTCCCCTTCTCCTCCTGCCCCCAATCCCTCCCAACATCAGAGTCTTTTCCAATGAGTCAACTCTTCACATGAGGTGGCCCAAGTA
Source organism: Bubalus bubalis (assembly GCF_019923935.1). NCBI lineage: Eukaryota > Metazoa > Chordata > Mammalia > Artiodactyla > Bovidae > Bubalus > Bubalus bubalis. The sequence goes on along the minus strand of NC_059169.1, from coordinate 14,875,261 downwards.
TTGGAGTTTCAGCTTTAGCATCATTCCTTCCAAAGAAATCCCAAGGCTGATCTCCTTCAGAATGGACTGGTTGGATCTCCTTGCAGTTAGTATACTGTATTGGTGTTTTTCTTTCTGGCTTATTTTGCTCTGTATAATAGGAGGCTCCAGTTTCATCCACCTCATTAGAACTGATTCAAATGTATTCTTTTTAATGGCTGAGTAATACTCCATTGTGTATATGTACCACAACTTTCTTATCCATTCATCTGAATTTTGCAGACTACCCAGACAAAAAATGAGTCTCTGAGATGGAGTTTATCTCACATTAGAAATGTCATAAGTAAATAATGATAAACAGAGGACTGATGGCTTTTAAACCCTACATTTTACAACACTAAAATTTTTTAAAATCCATGAGTTTATACTGATTTTTATAAGACATAAAATAGATAGTAGGAAGGGAAAGCCCTGTTTTGCAGTAGAAGGTCAATTCACAAATGTAGACAGATTGACAGAAAAGTAGTAGCCCTTGTTGTCATAAATAATTCAGACAAAATTCATCATTGTCTGAATGTACAGTGCAAGTTTGGGGGTTGGAGGAGACAGCATTTTCATGGACTCCAAGTATCTTCTCAGACTAATCTTTAGGAAAGAATTACATTTTCAAAGTAGAAATATCTGGCAAGCACCTGGCTAAGCAAGTAACCAGAGTAAATATTATTAATAGTGAACCTACTAACACCCTTGGCTTTTTTTCTTGTTTCTTTAAAAATTTAAGTATCATTGATTTACAATGTTGTGTTAATTTCTGCTCTACAGCAGTGATTCAGTTACACATACATACATTCTTTTTCATATAAGTTAAATAAGCAGGGTGACAATATGCAGGTCACACTCCTTTCCCAATTTTGACCCAGGCGGTTGTTCCATGTTCAGTTCTAACTGTTGCTTCTCCACCCACATACAGGTTTCTCAGGAAACAGGTAAGGTGGTCTGGGATTCCCATCTCTTTAAGTTTTCCAGTTTGTTGTGATCTACAGAGTCAAAGGCTTTAGCATAGTCAGTGAAGCAGAAGTAGATGTTTTTCTGAGCAGAAACCATATGGCCCGCAAAGCCTGGAAATGTACTTCCTGGTCCTTTACAGGAAAACTCTGCCCACCCTGCCCCAGAGCTCTGCTGTTCTAAGCGAGGCCTGTAGACCAGCAGCATCAGCTGGCCTGGGAGGCCATTAGAACACGGAATCTTGTCTTTACCCCAGACCTACTGACTCAGAATCTCCAGATTCCAGGTGAGTCCTGCTCACAGTACAGTTTGAGAAGCGCTAGTTTCGAGGCCCAGCTCTATCATCCTGTGTTTGCCCCCTCCCCAGGGGCAGACAGCCAGAGAGGACCAGGGGGTGTGGCCACCTGGAGCCCCGCCCTCTCCAGGCTGTCCTCTCAGCACCTGGACCCTAGAACCCCTGCTCCCAGCCCCAGTGCAGGCCTCACTCCTGGTGCCCATGTCCCAGCCCGACAGGTAGTCAAGATACATCTGTTTATGGGTAGGAAGAGGGTGGCCTAAGCTTGGACTTGAAGGCTGGGGGCACTCTTGCTTGAGCAGCAGATTCCTCAGGGCACAGAGAGTGTCACAGCCAGAGGGGAAGAGCAGGGGGAGGGCTGGGGGCTGGGGCAGCCCCTTCCTCTGCTGTCCTGCCCTCTGGCTTGGAGCTCAGTGTCTAAAACCCCAGTCTACCAGGTTGTAATAGTTATGTAAGTGTACTTGACAGTTTTGTTTGATTGATTTATAACTTTTAAATATTTAAACATATAGTATGGACTTCATTTGCACTCTTGACCCAGGGCTCACAGATATGAGTGGCAAGTCTGCTAAATGTTTCTCAGCATGTGTTCAGAGGACCCCCTGCATCAAAACCGACTGCATCAATTCATTCAACCGATTGAATTTTTTAAAAATTCAAATTCCCAGGCCCCACTTGTGTAAACCTCTGGATCAGATGTTTTGGGCTGGAGCCCAGTAACCTGCATTCTGACCCCTCTCCTGGTGACTCTAATCCACAGCAGAGGTGTAGGAACACTTGTAATGGGGGAGGGGGGAATGTAGAGGGGAGCTGCCATGAGTGATAGAGGTCTCAGATCAGAGGAAGGTGCTGACCACAAGCTCACACCTTTCTGCTTCTCTCATGATTCTTCTCAGAACCTGGCCTGACTCCACCCCCGGGGAGTTGGTTGCAGGGAGAAGCTGCCAGAACAGGGCAAGGGCGTCCTCCTGCAGACCGTGGGGCTTTTGGTGGGTGGGTGGGGTTACCCTGCAGAAGGAGGGATCCAAATCAGGGGCAATAGGAGCAAAGGGGCAATAGGAGCAAAGGGGCTGTGGGAGCCCAGAGGGACCATCCGGACCCACTGGGGGAGTCGGGCTAAAGGGCTGGGAAGATCGTTGGACAGGAGAGAACTCCGGGTCCTGCCAGGACACGGGAGGAGCTAGGACAGACTGTGCGGTCTCACCTGCCTGGGCTCAGAGGCTGCATCTGTCAGTTAGGAGTCATATGATCTTGAGCAATTTCCTTAAGCTCTGTAGGCTTGTTTCCTTGTCTGTGAGATGGGGATCCTAACACCCTCTAGGCTTGTGTTACAGGTAAACATGGTAATTACGTAAAAACACACCTTTGCTATACAGGGCAGAATAGATAGCAGGGCGGTTGCTATTTACTGTGAAGCTTGTCACCTTACACCTCTGCACTTCTTGATACTTAATATCATAGGCTCTTGTCATTGGCTGTTAAGACCAATTTCCTCAGACCACAGGCACAGGAAGGCTCCAGTCACAGATATGTGTCAGACCCGCACTTGGCCACTGACCTAGAGCTCCCTGAGCTTCCCTGGCCGGAGCGACTCCTGAAGTTTCTGCCGAGCTGCTCCCTGGCTTCGGTTCCCAGGATTTCCCTTCCGGCAAACCACATCTTGGGAATCCTGCTCATAGGTTTGTGAAGAGCCAAGGCTAGGCTTGTTCGAAACCTCCAGGGGCAACTGTACCATACTGAAAATCACCACCAGGGGGCAGCAGAATCCACGAGTCCAGGTGAGGAGAGTGGAAAGGCCATGGAGTGAGGGACCAGGAAAGCCTCACAGCAGGCAAGAGGGACCTCTAGCATTGCCACACCCTCATTCACCCTACCTTCCACACACAGAAAGGCACACTTCTGCTCCTGCAGAATCACCTGATCCATGCATATCCAGTTATCTTCTCCAGGTACAGTCCTTTATATCCTCATTATGGCAAAGGCCGGTGGTTTGTAAACTTGACTGCAAATTCAAATCACCAGGAGAACTCTATAAAATCCCAGTGCTGAGGCCTCATCTCAGCTAAATCAGAATCTCAAGGAGGGAAGGCAGGAGTCAACACTTTTTATTAACAAAACCCCACAGGTAATTCCACCCTGCAGCCAACTGAGAACCACTGCTGGAGGCAAAAGATCGCATTTCTTCCCAAATGACAAATGCTTTCATTCACATTTCTGACAAAACATGGTCCATTGAAGAAGGGAACAGCAAACCACTTCAGTATTCTTGCCTTGAGAACCCCATGAACAGTATGAAAAGGCAAAAAGATAGGACACTAAAAGATGAATTCCCCAGATTGGTAGGTGCCCAATATGCTACTGGAGAAGAGTTGAGAAATAACTCCAGAAAGAATGAAGAGACAGAGCCAAAGAGAAAACAATGCCCAGTTGTGGATGTGACTGGTGATGGAAGTAAAGTCTGACATTGTAAAAAACAATATTGCATAGGAACCTGGAATGTTAGGTCCATGAATCAAGGTAAATTGGAAGTGATCAAACAGGAGACGGCAAGAGTGAACATCGACACTTTGGGATATCAGTGAACTAAAATAGACCGGAATGGGTGAATTTAATTCAGATGACCATTACTTTTACTACTGTGGGCAAGAATCCCTTATATGAAATGTAGTAGGCTTCATAGTCAACAAAAGAGTCCTAAATGCAGGTACTTGGGCACAATCTCAAAAACAACAGGATGATCCCGTTCCTTTCCAAGGAAAACCATTCAATATCACAGTAATCCAAGTCTATGCCCCAACCACTAAAGCTGAAGTTAAATGGTTCTATGAAGACCTAGAAGACCTTCTAGATCTAACACCAAAAAAAAAGATGTCCTTTTCATCACAGGGGATTGGGATGCGAAAGTAGGAAGTCAAGAGATACCTGGAGTAACAGGCAAATTTGGCCTTGGAGTACAAAAAGAAGCAGGGCAAAGGGTAACAGAGTTTTTCCCAGAGAACACACTGGTTATAGCAAACACCCTCTTCAAAGCAATACAAGAGACAACTCTACACATGGACATCACCAGATGGTCAATACTGAAATCAGATCGATTATATTCTTTTCAGCCAAAGACGAGAAGCTCCATACAGTGGGAAAAAAACAAGACTGGGAGCTGACTGTGGTTCAGATCATGAACTCCTTATTGCAAAATTCAGACTTAAATTCATAAAAGTAGGGAAAACCACTATACCATTCAAGTATGACCTAAATCAAATCCCAATGACCTAATTCAAATACAGTAGAAGTAACAAATATATTCACATGATTAGATCTGATAGACAGAGTGCCTGAAAAACTATGGATGGAAGTTCGTGACATTGTACAGAAGGCCATGGTCAATTCCCCCCCCCCCCCCAGAAGAAGAAATGCAAACAGACAAAATGGCTGTCTGAGGAGGCCTTACAAATAATTGTGAAAAGAAGAGGAGCTAAAGGCAAAGGAGAAAAGGAAAGATATACCCATCTGAATGCAGAGTTCCAGAGAAGAGCAAAGAGTGAAAAGAAAGCCTTCCTCAGTGATCAATGCAAAGAAATAGAGGAAAACAATAGAATGGGGAAGACTAGAGATCTCTTCAAGAACATTAGAGATACCAAGGGAACATTTCAAGCAAAGAGGGACACCATAAAGGACAGAAGAGTTATGGACTTAACAGAAGCAAAAGATATTAAGAAAAGGGGGCAAGAATACACAGAACTATGCAAAAAAGATCTTAATGACCCAGATAACCACAATGGTGTGATCACTCAGTTAGAGTCACACAACCTGGAATGTGACGTCAAGTGGACCTTAGGAAGCATCACTATGAACAAAACTAGTGAAGGTGATGGAATTCTAGTTGCTCTATTTCAAATCCTAAAGATGATGCTGTGAAAGTGCGGCATTCAAATGCCAGCAATTTGGAAAGCTCAGCAGTGGTCACAGGACTGGAAAAGGTCAGTTTTCATTCCAATCCCTAAGAAAGGCAATGCCAAAGAATGCTCAAACTACTGCACAATTGCACTCATCTCACACACAAGTAAAGTAATGCTCAAAATTCTCCAAGAGAGGTTTCATCAGCACATAAACGGAGAACTTCCAGATGTTCAAGCTGGCTTTAAAAAAGGCAGAGGAATGAGATATCAAATTGCCAACATTCATTGGATCATAGAAAAAGGAGGATAAATCCAGAAAAAACATCTACTTTGGGTTTATTGACTATGCCAAAGTATTTGACTGTGTGAATCACAACAAACTGCGCAGAATTCTTCAAGAGATGGGAATACCAGACCACCTGACCTGCCTCTTGAGAAACGTGTATACAGGTCAGAAGCAACAGTTAGAACTGGACATGGAACCACAGACTTGTACCAATTTGGGAAAGGAGTACCTCAAGGTTGTATATTGTCACCCTGCTTATTTATTTTATATGCGGAGTTGCTGCTGCTAAGTCACTTCAGTCGTGTCCGACTCTGTGCAACCCCATAGACGGCAGCCCACCAGGCTCCCCTGTCCCTGGATTCTCCAGGCAAGAACGCTGGAGTGGGTTGCCATTTCCTTCTCCAATGCATGAAAGTGAAAAGTGAAAGTGAAGTCACTCAGTCGTGTCCGACTCTTTGCAACCCCACGGATTGCAGCCCACCAGGCTCCTCCGCCCATGGGATTTTCCAGGCAAGAGTGCTGGAGTGGGGTGCCATTTCCTTCTCCATATGCGGAGTACATCATGCTAAATCCCAGGCTGGAAGAAGCACAAACTAGAATTAAGATTGTCGGGAGAAATATTATTAACCTCAGATATGCAGGTGGTACCACGCTTATGGCAGAAAGTGAAGAACTAAAAAGCCTTTTGATGAAAGTGAAAGGAGAGCGAAAAAACTGGCTTGAAAATCAGCATTCAAAAAATGAAGATTGTGTCTTCTGGTCCCATCACTTCATGGCAAATAGATGGGGAAACAATGGAAACAGTGGCAGACTTTATTTTGGGGGGCTCCAAAATCACTGCAGATGGTGACTGCAGCCATGAAATTAAAAGACACTTGTTCCTTGAAAGAAAAGTTATGCCCTGCCTAGACAGTATATTAAAAATCAGAGACATTATTTTACCAACAAAGGTCCATCTAGTCAAAGCTATGGTTTTTCCAGTACTCATGTGTGGATGTGAGAGTTGGACTATAAAGAAAGCTGAACACCGAAGGATTGATGCTTTTGAACTGTGGTGTTAGAGAAGACTCTTGAGAGTCCCTTGGACTGCAAGGAGGTCCACCCAGTCCATCCTAAAGGAAATCAGTCCTGAATATTCATTGGAAGGATTGATGTGGAAGCTGAAACTCCAATACTTTGGCCACCTGATGTGAAGCACCAACTCATTGAAAAGACCCTGATGCTGGGAAAGATTAAAGGCAGGAAAAGGGGTCAACAGAGGATAAGATGGCTGGATGGCATCACCAACTCTGTGGACATGAGTTTGAGTAAGCTCTGGGACTTGGGGATGGACTTGGAGGCCTGGTGTGCTGCAGTTCATGGGGTCACAAAGAGTCGGACACGACTGAGTGACTAAACTGAAAGGAATTGATTATGTGAGGGGTTTTATTTATTTTTTGTAGTCTTTAATTTTATCTATGTCTTAGGTATATTCGTTGTGGTTAATATTTGGTGTTTCAAAAAGAACATAATTACATGGCCCCCTTATTAGGAGCACTGAGTGTTATTACTTTTTCCTCCAGATCTAGTCCCAGGCCTGCCCTAGTAGGTGCTGAGGAAGGTTGGATTTTAACTACTCAGTGAAAAACCCTAATGGGGCATGTAAGGAGTTGGGGAAGGACTCCTTTAGGACAGAAGGCTGTGTCCGCAGGAGGAAGTGGGAGTGACTCTAGTCTGTCCAGAGGGACAGGCCTCCACCAGCTGAGTCCTGCCTCTTCTCCTGCTTCATCTCCAGACTTTCTCTCACTCTAGCCTGAGCTCCAACGTGTCTTAACTGTTTTTGTTTCTCAAATCCACTAACCTCTCCTTTGCTCTGGACCTTTGGGTTCATCCTTTTCTGTCAAGGAACCCCCCCACCCCCACCCCCGCATCTTTTATTGACTGAATCTTACTCTTCTCTCAGGTCACAAGTGAGACATGGCTCTACCCAGCAGGACTCTTTCTCCCTGAAATGAATCCCCCTCTTCCCTGTCCCCACCCTCTCCTGACTCCCCTGTGTTGGCTCCTTTCTCCTCTCCTTCAGCCTGGAAGAGTGACAGCTGTGTCTCCTCCAGGGACCCCAGCACCTGTCTGGGAGCCTGGGCACAGGAGGGCTCAGTATTCAGTGGCTGACTTTGAAAGCACCCAGGCGGTAGGTGAACAACTTTCCAAGTCTCAAATGTGTCCACTTGCTTCTCTTTTCCGCTTGGACTTAGGACTTAGTGGCTAATAAACTTCACGTGTTTGGGGGAGGGTAAGGACACATGCATTATTTAAATAAAGACAGTTGGTGAGAGAAGGGAGAAAAGAACCGGGAAGTTCAGGAAGAACATGGCCAATAGCCAGTTGCTGTTATTCGCACAAAGCCTGTCCTGTATGTGTGAAAGAGGCTCCCAGGATGAATGTGCCATGGAGATGTTCCCTGAGGGCTCACTCTGGTTGGTTCTCTGATAGGCTGAGGCTCTGAGGTCAAGGCTGTGAATGGAAACTCAATTCGAGGGAAACACATGTTGTGTCTCTTTGTATAAATGGTTGCTACTCTAGCACCCCCAAACAAGCTGCTTAAATAGGGATGTCATACATTTTACAGTGTCCAAATTTCTCATCCACTCCCAGGGAAGGAAGGACTGGTTATCCCTGAGTCCTACCCTTCAACCTCTGAGAACTCTTCACTCCCTTTCCCCAGAAGAACAGGGCTGAGGGTAGAAGGCTTGTCGTGTCTCCATCCCCAGCCCCCTGACTGTTGAGTCAGCCCGTGACTGAGAGGTGGGGAGGAGGTGAGATGAATGAGTGTCCTCTGGTCCCACAGCCAGTACTCCCCTCGCCCTGCCCCCAGCACCTCCACTGTTCCATTCCCTCTGCCCTTGGACTTGCCCTTGGATTTCCTCTCATATTCAAGCAAGGTTTCCCAGAGTTCTATCTTAGAGCTGAAATCTTTCTTAAACCATCTTCTTTGTTGTTTAAAAGCTTATTCCTTGATAGTTGAGTGACTTCACTCAGGAGGACAAGGGGAGAACTGGGAGTATGGAAAAGGCAGGAGGGTCTGAGGTGTTGATTAGTTTCTTATCTCACTTTTAAACTAGGGTGTGGGGCACTTAACACACAGCAAAGGCAAACATCACAGCATTTCACCAGAACCAGATCCCCTACAACTGTGACAGGGAGGAAAATGTACCTTTGTTGGCCCCTGATCGCCATGTCACCAGCAGCCCCTCCCAATATACTCCAGGTCTTTGGTCTGTTCTTATCTCTCTTCAAAGTGAAAATAAAAGTATTAGTCACTCAGTCATGTCCTATTCTTTGTGACTCCGTGGACTGTAGCCTGCCAGGCTTCTCTGTCCATGGATTCTCTAGGAAAGAATACTGGAGTGAGTAGTCATTACCTTTTCCAAGGGATCGTCCCAATCCCAGGGATGAAACCCAGGTCTCCCACATTGCAGGCAGATTCTTAACCATCTGAAACACAGGGAAACCCTCAAACTCAAATTTATTATCTGACTCCATTTGTTGGGTGGAAAATTATCTCATTAGCTTATTGCATAATAATGACAAAAGAAAAGCAGTGGTATCAAGATAAGACTTAAGCTCTTTATCCAGTGTTTCAAAGGGAAGAAATAAATCATTCCAGAAACTGCCCTCATGTAAAATTCCAAAGAAAAAATGAAAGAAAGTGAAAGTGGCTCAGTCATGTCCCGCTCTTTGAGACTCCATGGATATAGTCCATTGAATTCTCTAGGCCAGAGGACTGGAGTGGGTAGCCTTTCCCTTCTCCAGGGGATCTTCCCAACCCAGGATTGAACCCAGGTCTCCCGCATTGCAGGTGGATACTTTACCAACTGAGCCACCAGGGAAGCCCAAGTGCAGTATTAAACCAATGGCTTGTGATGATTTAGAAAAGGAAGCAGTCATAATTGGTACAACCTCTTGGGTTCAGTAAATAAAGGATTGTAATGCTGAATTAAATGCATATGCTTATAAAGGCTGATGGATCTGAAGAAAACTGTAGTGAAATACTAGCATTAAGATTTTGGCAGGCAACTGTCAGTTTCTTAAGATGTTCTTGAGATATAGTAATGAGTATGAGTATATATAACCATCAGTTCAGTTCAGTTCAGTTTAGGTCAGTGACTCAGTCATGTCCGACTTTTTGCGACCCTATGAATCGCAGCACGCCAGGGCTCCCTATCCATCATCAACTCCCGGAGTTTACTCAGACTCACGTCCATCGAGTCAGTGATGCCATCAGCCATCTAATCCTCTGTTGTCCCCTTATACTTCTGCCCCCAATCCCTCCCAGCATCAGAGTCTTTTCCAATGAGTCATCTTCACATGAGGTGGCCAAAGTACTGGAGGTTCAGCTTTAGCATCATTCCTTCCAAAGATCCCAGGGCTGATCTCCTTCAGAATGGCCTGGTTGGATCTCCTTGCAGTCCAAGGGACTCTCAAGAGTCTTCTCCAACACCGCAGTTCAAAAGCATCAATTCTTCGGCACTCAGCTTTCTTCACAGTCCACGTCTCGCATCCATACATGACCACTGGAAAAACCATAGCCTTAACTAGATGGACCTTTGTTGGCAAAGTTATGTCTCTGCTTTTCAATATGCTATCTAGGTTGGTCATAACTTTTCTTGCAAGGAGCAAGTGTCTTTTAATTTCATGGCTGCAGTCACCATCTGCAGTGATTTTGGAGCCCCCCCCCCAAAAAAATAAAGTCTGATACTGTTTCCACTGTTTCCCCATCTATTTCCCGTGAAGTGATGGGACCAGATGCCATGATCTTCGTTTTCTGAATGTTGAGCTATAAGCCAACTTTTTCACTCTCCTCTTTCACTTTCATCAAGAGGCTTTGTAGTTCCTCTTCATTTTCTGCCATAAGGGTGGTGTCATATGCATATCTGAGGTTATTGATGTTTCTCCTGGCAATCTTGATTCCAGCTTGTGCTCCTTCCAGCCCAGCGTTTCTCATGATGTACCCTGCATGGAAGTTAAATAAGCAGGGTGACAATATACAGCCTTGACATACTCCTTTTCCTCTTTGGAACCAGTCTGTTCGTCGATGTCCAGTTCTAGCTGTTGCTTCCTGACCTGCATACAGGTTTCTCAAGAGGCAGGTCAGTTTGTCTAGTATTCCCATCTCTTTCAGAATTTTCCACAGTTTATTGTGATCCACACAGTCAAAGGCTTTGGCATAGTCAATAAAGCAGAAATAGATGTTTTTCTGGAAGTCTCTTGCTTTTTCCATGATCCAGCAGATGTTGGCAATTTGATCTCTGGTTCCTCTGTCTTTTCTAAAACCAGCTTGAACATCTGGAAATTCATGGTTCACGTATTGCTGAAGCCTGGCTTGGAGAATTTTGAGCATTACTTTAATAGCATGTGAGATGAGTACAATTGTGTGGTAGTTAGAGGATTCTTTGGCATTGCCTTTCTTTGGGATTGGAATGAAAACTGACTTTAACCAGTCCTGTGGCCACTGCTGAATTTTCCAAATTTGCTGGCATATTGAGTGTAGCACTTTCACAGCATCATCTTGCAGGATTTGGAATAGCTCAACTGGAATTCCATCACCTCCACTAGCTTTGTTCATAGTGATGCTTTCTAAGGCCCACTTGACTTCACATTCCAGGATGTCTGGCTCTAGGTGAGTGATCACACCATCGTGATTATCTGGGTCGTGAAGATCTTCTTTGTACAGTACTTCTGTGTATTCTTGCCACCTCTTCTTAATATCTTCTGCTTCTGTTAGGTCCATAGCATTTCTGTCCTTTATCGAGCCCATGTTTGCATGAAATGTTCCTTTGGTATCTCTGATTTTCTTGAAGAGATCCCTAGTCTTTCCCATTCTGTCGTTTTCCTCTATTTCTTTACATTGGTCGTTGAAGAAGGCTTTCTTATCTCTTCTTGCTATTCTTTGGAACTCTGCATTCAGATGTTTATATCTTTCCTTTTCTCCTTTGCTTTTTGCTTCTCTTCTTTTCACAGCTATTTGTAAGGCCTCCTCAGACAGCCATTTTGCTTTTTTGCATTTCTTTTCTATGGGAATGGTCTTGATCCCTGTTTCCTGTACAATGTCACGAACCTCATTCCATAGTTCATCAGGCACTCTCTCTATCAGATCTAGGCCCTTGATTCTATTTCTCACTTCCACTGTATAATCATAAGGGATTTGATTTAGGTCATACCTGAATGGTCTAGTGGTTTTCCCTACTTTCTTCAATTTAAGTCTGAATTTGGGAATAAGGAGTTCATGGTCTGAGCCACAGTCAGCTCCCGGTCTTGTTTTTGTTGACTGTATAGAGCTTCTCCATCTTTGGCTGCAAAGAATATAATCAATCTGATTTCGTTGTTGACCATCTGGGGATGTCCATCTATACAGTCTTCTCTTATGTTGTTGGAAGAGGGTGTTTGTTATGACCAGTGCATTTTCTTGGCAAAACTCTATTAGTCTTTGCCCTGCTTCATTCCGTATTCCAAGGCCAAATTTCCCTGTTAACTCCAGGTGTTTCTTGACTTCCTACTTTTGCATTCCAGTCCCCTATAATGAAAAGGACATCTTTTTTGGGTGTTAGTTCTAAAAGGTTTTGTAGGTCTTCGTAGAACCGTTCAACTTCAGCTTCTTCAGTGTTACTGGTTGGGACATAGACTTGGATTACTGTGATATTGAATGGTTTGCCTTGGAAACGAACAGATAGCATTCTGTCGTTTTTGAGATTGCATCCAAGTACTGCATTTTGGACTCTTTTGTTGACCATGATGGCCACTCCATTTCTTCTGAGGGATTCCTGCCCGCAGTAGTAGATATAATGGTCATCTGAGTTAAATTCACCCATTCCAGTCCATTTGAGTTCGCTGATTCCTAGAATGTCGACATTCACTCTTGCCATCTCTTGTTTGACCACTTCCATTTGCCTTGATTCATAGACCTGACATTCCAGGTTCCTATGCATTATTGCTCTTCACAGCATTGGACCTTGCTTCTATCACCAGTCACATCCCCAGCTGGGTATTGTTTTTACTTTGGCTCCATCCCTTCATTCTTCTGGAGTTATTTCTCCACTGATCTCCAGTAGCATATTGGGCACCTACTGACCTGGGGAGTTTCTCTTTCAGTATCCTATCATTTTGTCTTTTTATACGTTCCTGGGGTTCTCAAGGCAAGAATACTGAAGTGGTTTGCCATTCCCTTCTCCAGTGGACCACATTCTGCCAAATCTCTCCACCATGACCCGCCCATCTTGGGTTGCCCCATGGGCATGGCTTAGTTTCACTGAGGTAGACAAGGCTGTGGTCCTAGTGTGATTAGATTGACTAGTTTTCTCTGAGTATGGTTTCAGTGTGTTTGCCCTCTGATGCCCTCTTGCAACACCTACTGTCTTACTTGGGTTTCTCTTACCTTGGGCGTGGGGTATCTCTTTACGGCTGCTCCAGCAAAGTGCAGCCATTGCTCCTTACCTTGGATGAGGAGTGTCTCCTCACTGCTGCCCTTCCTGACCTTCAATGTGGGATAGCTCCTCTAGGCCCTTCTGCGCCCGGGCAGCCACTGCTCCTTGAACGTGGGGTTGGTCCTCCCGGCCTCCGCCCCTGGCTTCAGTCGAGCGGTTGCTCCTCCCTGCCACTGCCCTTGGCCTCGGGCTTAGGGGCGTGTGGTAGCTCCTCCTGCCCGTGGCCCCTGGCCTTGGGCTTGAGGCATGGGGTATCTCCTCCCGACCGTGGCCCCTGATCTTGGACGCAGCGTAACTCCTCTCGTGGCCGCCCCTGGCCTCGGGCCTGGGTTGCTCCTCCTGGCCGCTGCCCCTGACCTTGGACACGGGGTAACTCCTCTCGTCGCCACCCCTGACCTCTGACTCTGGGTATCTCCTCTCAGCCGCCCTCCCTGACCTCGGATGCGGGGTAGCTCCTCTTGGCCGTTCCTGCACCGTCGCAGTCTTGTGCTCTCGGCTGCTGCCCCTGACCTCGGATATGGGGTAACTCTTCTTGGCTGCTGCCCTTCGGGCATGGGGTCCTCCCGGCTTCTGCCCCTGACCTCAGACGTGGGGTGGCTCCTCTCGGCCGTGCTATGCCGCGCCCGTCGCAACTGCCTGTGCTATGCTGCGCTTCTCACAGCCGCCTGCGCTATGGCAAAAAGTCTGACACTGTTTCCACTGTTTCCCCATCTATTTCACATGAAGTGATGGGACCAGATGCCATGATCTTCGTTTTCTGAATGTTGAGCTATAAGCCAACTTTTTCACTCTCCTCTTTCACTTTCATCAAGAGACTTTGTAGTTCCTCTTCACTTTCTGCCATAAGGGTGGTGTCATATGCATATCTGAGGTTATTCATATTTCTCCCCGCAATCTTGATTCCAGCTTGTGCTTCTTCCAGCCCAACGTTTCTCATGATGTACTCTGCATAGAAGTTAAATAAACAGGGTGACAATATACAGCCTTGACATACTCCTTTTCCTATTTGGAACCAGTCTGTTGTTCCATGTCCAGTTCTAACTGTTGCTTCCTGACCTGCATACAGGTTTCTCAAGAGGCAGGTCAGGTGGTCTAGTATTCCCATCTCTTTCAGAGTTTCCCACAATTTATTGTGATCCACACAGTCAAAGGCTTTGGCATAGTCAATAAAGCAGAAATAGATGTTTTTCTGGAAGTCTCTTGCTTTTTCCATGATCCAGCAGATGTTGGCAATTTGGTCTCTGGTTCCTCTGCCTTTTCTAAAACCAGCTTGAACATCTGGAAGTTCATGGTTCACGTATTGTTGAAGCCTGGCTTGGAGAATTTTGAGCATTACTTTACTCGTGTGTGAGATGAATGCATTTGTGTGGTAGTTTGAACATTCTTTATCATTGCCTTTCTTTGGGATTGGAATGAAAACTGACCTTTTCCAGTCCTGTGGCCACTGCTGAGTTTTCCAAATTTGCTGGCATGTTGAGTGCAGCATTTTCACAGCATCATCTTTTAGGATTTGAAATAGCTCAACTGGAATTCCATCACCTCCACTAGCTTTGTTCGTAGTGATGCTTCCTAAGGCCCTCTTGATTTCACCTTCCAGGATGTCTGGCTCTAGGTCAGTGATCACACCATCGTGATTATCTGGGTTGTGAAGATCTTTTTTGTACAGTTCTTCTATGTATTCTTGCCACCTCTTCTTAATATCTTCTGCTTCTGTTAGGTCCATACCATTTCTGTCGTTTATTATACCCATCTTTGTATGAAATATTTCCTTGGTATCTCTAATTTTCTTGAAAAGATCTCTAGTCTTTCCCATTCTATTATTTTCCTCTATTTCCTTGCATTGATGGCTGAGGGAGGCTTTCTTATCTCTCCTTGCTATTCCTTGGAACTCGGCATTCAAATGGGTATATCTTTCCTTTTCTCCTTTGCTTTTCACGTCTCTTCATTTCACAGCTATTTGTAAGGCGTCCTGAGACAGCCATTTTGCCTTTTTAAAAAACTATATTTGGAGGCTAGTTACTCTACAGTATTGGAGTGGTTTTCTAGGTGATAGTCTTGATCCCTGTCGCCTGTACAATGTCATGAACATCTGTTCTTAGGTCAGGCATCCTGTCTATCAGATCTAGTCCCTTAAATCTATTTCTCACTTCCACTGTATAATCATAAGGGATTTGATCTAGGTCATACCTGAATGATCTAGTGGTTTTCCCCACTTTCTTCAATTTATGTCTGAATTGGGCAATAAGGAGTTCATGATCTGAGCCACAGTCTGTTCCTGGTCCTGTTTTTGCTGAGTGTATGGAACTTCTCAATTTGAAGGAAGGATGTAGCTGGTTCTCATCTGCTCCCCAGTTGGAAGACACATACTTCATCTTCCTCTATGGCATTCTCTCACCCTGGCTGTAGACTCCATAAGCCTGCTGTCTCCCTCTTTCTGAATGTTTTAGACCCCAAGTGGGAAATTGGGGTTTTTTACTTCACTCATAACACAGGTTTATGGCATGGGAGTCTCCTCTACAAAGCTGATAACTCTGCTGGCTTCTAGCAGGAAGTAAGGCATGAACCATACTTGAAGGGGTTTCTATCATATCCTGTGTCCCTTCAACTTTGGGGATGGTCATCACCAGGAACAGGCCTCTCCAGCTCTCTGCCTCTCATTCCTAGACCTTTGTTCACCTCTGACTTGGGTTTTGATCTCTCTTCTGTGGAGGAAATCTTGGTTGGCTGTTTTCTTGCCAACTGTGCTCTTCATACCAGCACCAGTGCTCCTTAGCTATAACCTCAAGAATTCCATGTTCATTCCTTTTACACAAACATTCACACCACAGCAAGGGACAGTCAATTTAATACTCTGGTAAAATAGTTTGCTGTCATTCTTTCTACTTATTGATTTTCTCTTCTGTGCTATGAACTGCAGTAAGCACTTTCACATCTACAATAACTCCATGAAATTGATATTACTTTTCAGTTCCCAATTTACAGATGAGAAATTTCATTCAGAGAATAGAATTATCAACTGGAGTTTGGAAGAGTGCCCCTGTTAGGAAGTGGCCTCCCTTATTTATCTGATAAATCTGCTGGGAACCTAAGAGTTTCCAGTTTTTGGAGGAATCAGGTAGAAAGAAAAGACATGTTTTAATTATACTTACAAAGGTCTAATTTTCCAAATTGTTTTTGTTGTTGTTGTTGTTATTTTTTAAAATAAATTTATTTTAATTGGAGGTTAATTACTTTACAATATTGTATTGGTTTTGCCATACATCAACATGAATCCACCACAGGTATACACGTGTTCCCCATCCTTAACCCGCTTCCCTCCTCCCTCCCCATACCAACCCTCTGAGTTGTCTCAGTGCACCAGCCCCAAGCAACCAGTACCATGCATTGAACTTGGACTGGCGATTCATTTCATATATGATATTATACATGTTTCAATGCCTTTCTCCCAAATCATCCCACCCTCTCCCTCTCCCACAGAGTCCAAAAGACTGTTATATACATCTGTGTCTCTTTTGCTGTCTCGCATACAGGGTTATCATTACCATCTTTCTAAATTCCATTTATATGCGTTAGTATACTGTATTGGTGTTTTTCTTTCTGGCTTACTTCACTCTGTATAATAGGCTCCCGTTTCATCCACCTCATTAGAACTGATTCAAATGTATTCTTTTTAATGGCTGAGTAATACTCCATTGTGTATATGTTCCACAGCTTTCTTATCCATTCATCTGCTGATGGACATCTAGGTTGCTTCCATGTCCTGGCTATTATAAACTGTGCTGCGATGAACATTGGGGTATACGTGTCTCTTTCAATCCTGGTTTCCTCGGTGTGTATGCCCAGAAGTAGGATTTATGGGTCATAAGGCAGTTCTATGTCCAGTTTTTTAAGGAATCTCCACACTGTTCTCCATAGTGGCTGTACTAGTTTGCATTCCCACCAACAGTGTAAGAGGGTCCCTTTAAGTCATCATTATCTTGAAAGGAAGGGTTTCCTTGTATCTGGAAAATGCTAGCTAAAACCAGTAATATTTTAGACAAAAATCATAAAAAATTATAACCATATTCACAAGTTAACTCAGCAACTAGTCCTTTTTGTTAACAGTTTTATGAACCCATCAGGCTTTCTGTTAGAATTATATAATTCCTTACAAAGTTTAGCAGCAAGGTCTGAAATTTATCAGAAACCTGTATTTATCAAAAGTCCTTCCTATGAATCTTCTTGAAGATGAAGCACTTTGTAATACTATCCGAGTACAAAAATAACAACCTGTAAATGATAGAAGATCTTTCCATAAGTGTGCATGCTATACAAGTTAATAAACTGTATTTCTCTTGTTCATCTGTCTTACATCGTTTGAATCTCCAAGGCCCCAGCCAGAGAGCCTAGAAGAGTAAAAGAAACTTTCCTTTCCCCTACACCATAAAATATACATAATGTAAAATGAACCATTTCCACCATTTTTTTAAATGTACTGCTCTATGGCATTAGTTATATTCACATTGTTGTGAATCCATCTCTAGAACATCTACATCTTCCCTTTAGATTTTATTAGGTTTGTCATAGCTTTCCTTCCAAAGAGCAAGCATCTTTTTTTTTTTTAATTTTATTTTATTTTTAAACTTTACATAACTGTATTAGTTTTGCCAAATATCAAAAAGAATCCGCCACAGGTATCAAAGAGCAAGCATCTTTTAATATCATGGCTGCAGTCACTGTCTGCAGTGATTTTGGAGCCCAAGAAATTAAAATCTCACTGCTTCTACTTTTTCCCCATCTATTTGCCATGAAATAATGGGACCAGATACCACGATCTTAGCTTTTTGATTGTTGAGCATTAAGCCAGCTTTTTCACTCTTGTCTTTCACCCTCATCAAGAGACTTTTTAGTTACTCTTTGCTTTGTGCCTCCAGAGTGGTATCATCATCAATTCAGTTCAGTTGCTCAGTTGTGTGCGACTCTTTGTGACCCCAAGGACTGCAGCCACTAGGCTTCAACTGCATATCTGAAGTTACTGATATTTCTCCTGGCAATCTTGATTCCAGTTTGTGCTTTATCTAATCTGGCACCTTGCATGATGCTCTGCATATAAGTTAAATAAGCAGGGTGACATTATACAGCCTTGTCATACTCCTTTCCCAATTTTTGTTTGTCTGAAGAAGTATTCATTTTTCCTTTACTTTTGAAAATCATTTCACAAACTATAGAATTCTAAATTAGTGTTTTTTTTGTTTTCTCTCAACATTTAAAACTTTTTCACTCTACTCTCTCCTTGTTTTGGATGGTTTCAGAGTAGAATTGGATACAATTCTTATCTTTATTCTATTTATAGACAAAGTGTTTTTCTTTAATTTGAAAATAATAAGCATAGTTGTAGGGTTTTTTCTTCTTTACTGTTACACTGCTTTTTATTTCTAGCATTTCTTCTGTGTTCCTTCTTCGAATCTACATCTTTCTGATTCTATTGCCCATCTATTTTTGCATGCTGTATACTTTATCCTTTGGAGCCCTTGGTATATTAATCATGTTATTGTCATTGTTGTTTAGTCACTCAGTCGTGTTCAACTCATTTGTGACCCCATGGACTGTAGCCCACCAGGCTTCTCTGTCTATAGGATTTCCCAGGGAAGAATACTAGAGTGGATTGCCAGTTTCTTCTCCAGGGGATCTTCCTGACCCAGGGATTGAACCCAGGTCTCCTGTATTGGCAGGCAGAGTCTTTACCACTGAGTCACTGGGGAAGCCAGAGTTGCTTTTATTTTTTAATTTTTATTGGAGGCTAACTACTTTACAATATTGTAGTTGTTTTGACATACATTGACATGAATCAGCTATGGGTGTACATGTGTTCCCCATCCTGAACCCCCTCCCAACTCCCTCCCCATCCCATCCCTCTGGGTCATCCCAGTGCACCAGCCCTGAGCATCCTATCTCATGCATTGAACCTGGACTGGTGATCTGTTTCACATATGATAATATACATGTTTCAGTGCTATTCTCTCAAATCATCCCACCCTCGCCTTCTCCCACTGAGTCCAAAAGACTGTTCTATACATCTGTGTCTCTTTTGCTCTCTCGCTTTTAGGGTTATCATTACCATCTTTCTAAATTCCATATATATATACTTTAGTATGCTGTATTGGTGTTTTTCTTTTTGGCTTACTTCTGGTCTGATGTTTCTAACATCCCTGCTATGTCTGGTTCCGATGATGCTTTGTCTCTTCAAAATTTTTTTTGTTTCTTTTGCCTTTGCTGTGCCTTGTAACTTTTTCTTGAAATGTAGACATGATGTCCTGGATTAAAGGCACTGCTACAAGTGGGTTTTAGTAATGAGGAGGTGAGGTGTGAGGGCAGGCAGATCCCATGATTAGGTCTCAGCCCCTCAGTGACCCTCTTCCTCTGGACTGTGAACCTCACAAGTGTTTCTCATTTTTCTCTCCCCCACCCCTTCTCTTATATGGGACAGAATAGCTCAAGCCAGCTGGAGCTGGGTATTCCCTTCCCCGGGTCAGTTGGCTCAGTTAATACTCTAGAGGATTAGACTCTAGTACTAGTTTTCCCCTGGGAAAGGCCTTCTTCAGAAGACTGAGTGTTCTGATTATTTCAAATTGACTCCTCCCCATCCCCCTACTCCCAGCAGGAAGGCTGAGGAGACTTTTCCTGGTATTTCCTGTAGGATCCCAGTGAAACTCCTGGAGGCAAGGTTCACAGTATTATGAGTCCCTTCATTACTAGGTCCCCCTGGGGTTTTTTTACTCTCAGATTGTTCACACTGAGCCTCCAGCAGTTTTTCAGTTATGGCTCTGGTTTCCTCTCCAAGTGCAGGCTCCCAAGGTGGTTTCACCCTGAGAAGCCTCAACTTCCTCTGTTCACCTGTGGGCCTCCCCATTCTTGGGGGTGGCAGTTTGCCTCCTCTGACAGATGCAAAAGGAAGTCTCCCTTTCCTTTTTTAAATCTACACTCACCTAAGTTATCTTATCCAATACCAAGGACAGTTTTTCATTTTTGTTTTTTTTATATTTATTTTTTGCTCCCAGGTTTATAGAAGACTGACTCCTTGGTTTTCATGTTTTGGCTGTTTCTCATCTGAGTAGTTTTCTTGACTACCCAATTAAAATCAGGGCTTGTCAGCCATCTCCAGCTACTTTCACTTCTTGTTCTTCATCAGTTCAGTTTAGTCACTCAGTCGTGTCCAACTCTTTGTGACCCCATGAATCGCAGCACACCAGGCCTCCCTGTCCATCACCAACTTCCGGAGTTTACCCAAACTCATGTCCATTGAGTCAGTGATGCCATTCAACCATCTCATCCTCTGTCGTCCCCTTCTCCCCCTGCCCTCAATCTTTCCCAGCATCAGGGTCTTTTCCAATGAGTCAACACTTCAGATATTATCTTGTTCATTCATTAACTTGTTTACTGTCTATCTCCTACTAATTCAATGTAAACAATGTGAGAAGATAAACCTTACATGTTTTGTAAACCACCGATTCTTAGTTCTTTGAAGGGTATGTGATGTGTGATAGGTGTTCAAAAGCACTTGTTTAAAAATAATTCATAATTTGTTTAATCATGTTGCTGTTGCTAAACTTGGAAGTTAGGGTGTTTCTAAATTCTATTATAATTTAATAATAATCATTGCTCTGAGAAACATTTGTATATAAAGTTGTACATAAACAGTTTTCTGTAAGTGACTTTTTTGCCTTCATCATCTTGTAGGTAAAAATCCTATTGGGTAAAAGAAGGTGAACAATTTAAGGCTTTTAATAAATATTGTCAAATTATTATCTGAAAAGGCTATTCTAATTTATAGTTTACCAATTGTAGATTACAGTGCCTATCACACTTTTAATTAGCGTGGGGTGGGCTGGATAAAGCACAAGCTGGAATCAAGATTGCCGGGAGAAATAACAGTAACTTCAGATATGCAGATGACCATATGACAGAAAGTGAAGAAGAACTAAAGAGCCTTTTGATGAAAGTGGCGGATTCATTTTGATATTTGGCAAATCTAATACAGTTATGTAAAGTTTAAAAATAAAATAAAATTAAAAAAAAAAAAATTAAAAAAAAAAAAAAAAAAAAGAAAGTGAAAGAGGAGAGTGAAAAAGTTGGCTTAAAGCTCAACATTCAGAAAACTAAGATCATGGCATCCAGTCCCATCACTTCATGGCAAATAGATGGGGAAACTGGAGACAGTGGCTGACTTTATTTTGGGGGGTTCCAAAATTACTTCAGATGGTGACTACAGCCTTGAAATTAAAAGACACTTACTCCTTGGAAGGAAAGTTATGACCAACTTAGACAGTACATTAAAAAGCAGAGACATTACTTTGCCAACAAATGTCCATCTACTAAAGGCTATGGTTTTTCCAGTAGTCATGTATGGATGTGAGAGTTGGACTATAAAGAAAGGTGAGCACTGAAAAACTGATGCTTTTGAACTGTGATATTTGAAAAGACTCTTGAGAGTCCCTTGGACTGCAAGAAGATCCAACCAGTCCATCCTAAAGGAGATCAGTCCTGGGTGTTCATTGGAAGTACTGATATTGAAGCTGAAACTCCAATACTTTGGCCACCTCAAGTGAAGAGCTGACTCATTAAAAAAGACCCTAATGCTGGGAAGGATTGGGGGCGGGATGAGAAGGGGATGACAGAGGATGAGATGGCTGGATGGCATCACTGACTTGATGGACATGGGTTTGGATAGACTCCGGGAGTTGGTGATGGACAGGGAGGCCTGGCGTGCTGCAATTCATGGGGTCTCACAGAGTTGGACATGAACTTAACTGATTATCTTATTATTTGTATTACTTTGCTGTAATTTTCTTTTTACTTAGTCTTTTTCTAGATTGTGAGCCTAATGAAAACAGGGATTTCATCTTTTTAGGTATATTCTTTTCTGAGGACATCTTTACCAACTCTTAGCAGTTTCTGGACACTTATCTAAATAATGAACCAATTTTCCAAAAGGCTTAAATCAAAATAACTGAAGATCCCATTTTTATTATGATATCTTCATGTGGTTTAGTCACTCAGTCGTGACCCTGTGGACTGTAGCCTGCCAGGTCTCTCGACCCATGGGTTTTCCCAGGCAAGAATACTGGAGTGAGTTGCTGTTTCGTTCTCCAGGGGATTTTCCTGACCCAGGGATCAAACCTGAGTCTCCTGCTTGGCAAGCAGATTCTTTACCACTGAGCCCCCAGAGAGGTCATTGGCTCACATTGAGCAGTTTTGCTTCAGTTTTCACATCAGGGCTCTATATGATAGTGTAATGATGCAGATATGACTGAGGGCCAGTGGGAAGTAACACAGGTAACTCATTATTAATAACAAAGTTCTGAAATGTGAGTGTGACTTCTTTCCATGAATTAGATCACATTCAAGATTTGAATACTAACATGATCCTTATTTACTTTCTCTCTTAAGTGGGAGAGAAATTTGTGGTGTTAAATTCTGTCCATTGGTTACAGCAGTGCTGTCCACAGAATATATAGTGACCCACATCTATAAATTTAAATTTGCAATAACCACGTGAAAAAGTTAAAAGGGACAAGTGAAAGTAATATTAGTTAGACCTTTTTGAAACTATGTGTCAAAAATATAATAGCATGTAATAAACAGGAAAAAAATCATTGAGACGAAAAAGAGTTTTATGCTATCTTTGAAATCTGTAGTGTATTGTACAGTTAACTGCTAAGTCACTTCAGTCGTGTCCGACTCTGTGCGACCCCATAGACGGCAGCCCACCAGGCTCCCCTGTCCCTGGGATTCTCCATGCAATAACACTGGAGTGGGTTGCCATTTCCTTCTCCAAAGCATGAAAGTGAAAATTGAAAGTGAAGTTGCTCAGTCGTGTCCGACTCTTAGTGACCCCATGGACTGCAGCCTACCAGGCTCGTCCGCCCATGGGATTTTCCAGGCAAGAGTACTGGAGTGGGGTGCCATTGCCTTCTCTGATTGTACAGTTAGAGCACAACTCAATTTGGACCAGACGCATTTAAAGTCCTCAAAATCATTATGTGAATAGTGTTACTGTATTTGACAACCCAGGGTTTATAATATTAGTAAGGATTTTCATGGATTCAAAGGAGTGAATGTAGTTTTCATAATTGGAAGGATGTTCGTCATAGGTGTCATAGTTTGGGTTCCCCCAGTAGCAGACCATGAGGCAAACATTTGCATGAAACTGGTTTATTTTAGAAGTGATCCTAGGAAAACACATGTATGGAGTGGGTAAGTGAGACAATAAAGGAAAGGAAACCAATAAAATGTGTGTTATCAAGAAAGTTACTGCTTTTGTAACTGGGTTCCTTCCCTTAGAGTCACCCTGGGAGACACAATTATTCCAGCTGACAGGCAAGGGCACTGGGGCATTTATCTACCAACTCCCCATCCATCACTGGTTAAGGGCTGAATCCAAGGTTTTTTACTTGCTTTGCATATGGCCCCAGTGTGGTGCCATAGCTAGAAAGAGGCCCTAAGTGGAGAGTTGTTGAGAAACAGTGAGCTCTTTAGTCCTGGAGAAGAGTCAGAGGACACGAGCTAGAAAGTAACAGCTTCTGCTCCAGCAGGTCACACCATCCAAGGAGGGATCCTGTTAGCCTCAGGAGCCCTAGGGACTTGATGTCACTGAGACTCTGCTTTGTACCAATTGTCCTGTTCACTTATGTATCCCTAGTTCCTGGAATAGTAGGTGTTCAATAAATAGTTATTGACTGTATGGCTTTCCCTGAGTACCTGCTTTACTCTTTCAGGCTCTCCATGTAAATAAATGGGGCACATGGTTACCAATCATGTGTCATGTCCTTAAAACTCCCTCTTCAGAAAGGAAAGAGAGGTTTTCTCTTTCTAGCTCCAGCAAAAAAGAAAACAGAAATTACCCCTCGCTCAACATTCTCAAGGAAGAAATCCAGTTGGTCTGGTTAGCCATGAGGTTATCTGTGGGCCAATCCCTTTGCCTATTGACATGACATATTATGATTGGCTAGATTTCAGTTGGATGCCCAGCCCTGAGTTTACAGAGGTAGATATATTACCAGAAGGAGGAGTGATACAGAGATTGTCACCATATTCAGAACTATGGATACCCACAGGATTATGTTTAAATTGTGAATCCCATTTGTCATGTATGTCTTGATAGAAAAATGCTTGAGAACCAGCCTTATCCCACCCGAGCCATTTGAGTTCTGTTGTTAAACCTGCTGCAGATTTAACACAGCTTTGACTATATGTCAGAGATCCTATAGACCTCCAAAAAGTGGTCTCCAACCTTTTTGGCACTAGGGACCAGTTTCATGAAAGACAGTTTTTCCATGGACCAGGGAGGGTGGGATGGTTTTGAGATGATTCAAGCTCATTACATTTATTGTGTACTTATTCCTTTTATTATTATGTTGTGACTATAAAATGAAATAATTACACAATTCACCATACTGCAGAATCAGTGGGAGCCCTGAGCTTGTTTTTCTGCAACTAGATAGTCTCATTTTGGGGTGATGGGAGAGACTGACACCTGAAGTGTGCTGTTTATGTCCAATCTACTCTGCAATCACATTTTGGTTGCTGTCACTGCAGAAAAGCCTGCTTCCCAAAGATAGCTTGTTGAATATGGAAGCAGACTTTTCAGTGCTTTGTGGCAATCTCAGGATATTCTGTCTTTAATCTAGAACAAATAGATATTTGAAATTGTTTCAAACATACTTTTTAGATCATCATCATTTAGAATCTCAAGAAGGTGATCCTCTCTTACAACAGATAAAGTCGATTCACCTGGCTTATTTGCAAATGGATCACAGATCCATTCCTTCCCAGTTCAAGAGTGTTTTGTGGTTGGGAAGTAATGCTCAAACTCTTTCAAAAGCTGAAATAGGTGATCACACACCAGCTAGGATGAAGAAGTCCCTGGCTCAGTCTCTTTCAAAATCTCCGTTAATATTTGAAACATGTCAAAACCCCAGTGTTCACTTGTTACCTCCATAATTCCAGTTTGGCATTCAATGCAGCCACTTTATCTGCTGACTTAAACACAGTTGTCCTTCTCCCCCAAAGTGATAGATAGATTGCGTTCATTGAGCAGGTTGAGTATGTCACACAGGTAAGCAAGGTTTTCAATCCCTCTGTGTCTCTGAAAGGTGCTGCCAGAGATCTCTGGAGCATCTCTTGAACCTCAAAAACTCTGGCCAGTGATCTACCTTTAGAAAGTCTTCTCACTTTTTTGTGCATAAGAAATGTGTGCACTGTGCATCCATCTCCTCACAGAACTTCATGAACAGATGTGAGCTAAGGGCATGCACTGTAATGTAGTTGATCATTTAGTCACATCCTGCAAACACTGTTAAGTTCAGGTGAGACTTTTCAGCTAGCCAGCATTTCTCTATGGATAACAGTGTATATCGACTCACATTTAAAAGGGATTTCTTTGACCCAAGTAGTGAAACAAGAAAGCCATCCAGTCATGGCAACCACTGTGTGCACAGAACAACACAAAATGACCAATTCAGTTTTCCTGATATGTAATTTCAAAGACTTAAATAGTTCTGTAGCTGTGGTATTGGTTGGCAACAAAAGTGCACAGAACATATCCTCGTGCACATACTCCTGAAAATATGGCTCATAGAAACAAACGTTGTTGCCTTTTTGTCAACATCAGTAGATTTGTTCAGTTGGATTGCGTACCACGGTGACTCATTAATCTTTCCTACAATTGTGCCTCAATCTAGCTATGGTCTAGATGAATTCATCTAGCCAAAAGAGGGAAAGGTGCCACCTTTTGAACTGAGCCTCTCCTAAAAGTTCATGAAAGCTGTCCTCAGCACCAGGCAGGATTGACTCTTCAGTAAGAGTGAAGGACTTTTTAACTTTAGCAATGATGTTCACCACCAAGAATGATGCTCTCAGTGCAGACACATTTGATGAGGTTGTGGCCATCACTAATTGCTTCTGTTCTTCGTGTTCACATATTTCCTTTTGAAAAACTCCAAAGGCTTGTCTTTCAATGCAGGGTGCTTGTTTTCCATATGACAACAGTTATGATGGTTTCATGGCTTCATTGCATAACTGGTTGCAAATACATGTGTTGCACTTAACCTGTAATTGAAGTAGAACTCTTGATATTTTATCTTAATTGACTTTTTCTTTTGTTCTCAGTCTTAGACTGTTTTGCTGTCTCATCATTGGGTCTCTCCCCCTTATCAAAGAAGCTCCGACTCTGTTTGTTTTTTACTCATTTTGGCTAAAGTTAGCTTGTGGGCTTACAAAAACTGTGACAGTATGCAGTGCAGGAAAGAGGCACTGATGGAAGTAATGGGCAGGCCTTATGCACACTAAAATTAGTGTCGGATTCTGCCTTAAAGCCTGTCACGAGATGCAGCTGTGCAATTGAAGTACCAACTCATGTGCTACTGTACAGCCTGCCAACAGATGCAGCTTGTCACTTGCCACTCATTGAAAGGGTCTTGATATGAGTCTGCAAGCAATTGGCTTATTACAGACACACTGCCGTCAACCTCTCTGCTAATGATAATGGTACTTGCAGGTGCTCCCCAGTGCTAGCGTCATCACTTCAGCTCCACCTCAGATCATAAGGTATTAGATTCTCATAAGGAGTGCTCAACCTAGATCCCTCACATGAGCAGTTCACAGTAGGGTTGATGCTTCTATGAGAATCTAACGCTGCTGCTAATCTGACAGGAGGTGGAGATCAGATGGCAATGTGAGTGATGAGAAGTGGCTCTAAATACCCATCAAGCTTCTCTTCCTTGCCCATTGCTCACCTCTTGCTCTGTGGCCTGGATCCTAATAGGCCATAGATCAGGGGTTGGGGACTCCTGCTGTAGACCATATAATAATTTATAGTTTGCACAGATACAGATTTCCCCCATGATCCATGAGGTTTATTTGGAAATGAATCATCAAGTCCAACAAGATTGATTTTCTCCTTAGATGTTGTTTTGTCAATGGCTGGCTTCATTAACTCAGCATAATATATTCAATGTTCATCCATGTTGTGGCATACATACATGTATCTATCTTTACAAATAATATCCTATTGTATGTAATACCAGATTTTATTTATCCGTTCATTAGGTGGTGTACACTTGCTTCCTCCCATCCCTAACACCCCTAATTATTACCTTTTCATGAATAATTGTGTTATACCATTAGTAACTAAGTTATCATGTGGACATATGTTTTCATTTATCCTGGATAGATAACTATGAGCAGAATTTCTGGGTTATGTGGTAACTTTGTGGTTGTACCATTTTACATTCCCACCAGCAATATATGAGAATTCCAGTTTCTGTACATCTTTTCCATCACTTGTTATTGTTCTTTTAGTTGTAGTATTGAACAATTTCAGCTCAGTAAACAAGTGCAGATAGAGGTCTTATGACATCTCCCCCATGTTTGTAAGCTCTGTGTCTGGCCTAGTGGTCCTGCGCCTGAAAGACATTCACTGATCAGATCAGATCAGAGCAGTCGCTCAGTCGTGTCCCACTCTGCTACCCCATGAATCGCAGGATGACAGGCCTCCCTGTCCATCACCAACTCCCGGAGTTCACTCAGACTCATGTCCATCGAGTCAGTGATGCCATCCAACCATCTCATCCTCTGTCATCCCAGTCTCATTTTGCCCCCAATCCCTCCCAGCATCAGAGTCTTTTCCAATGTGTCAACGCTTTGCATGAGGTGGCCAAAGTACTGGAGTTTCAGCTTCAGCATCATTTCTTCCAAAGAAATCCCAGGGCTGATCTCATTCACTGAACACCTGTTCAAAACAAAAAGTGTTTTTTGTTGTTTTTTAATTGAAAGGTAATTGCTTTATAGAATTTTGTAGTTTTCTGTCATACATCAACAAGAATCAGCCATAGGCATACCCATGTCCCCTCCCTCCTGGATCTCCCTCCCATCTTCCTCCCCACCTCACCCTTCAGCCTTTCGCCGAGTCCATGTTTGAGGTCCCTGAGTCATACAGCAAATTCTCATTGGCTACCTATTTTACATATGGTATTGTGAATTTCTATGTTACTTTCTCCATACATCTCCCCTTCTCCCTCCTCTCCTCCCATTCTATCCATATGTCTGTTCTCTATGTGTGTTTCTCCATTGCTGCACTGAAAATAAATTCATCAGTGCCATCTCTTCAGATTCCATATATATGTGTCAGTATACAATATATATATTCCTCTTTCTGACTTACTTCACTCTGCATAATAGGCTCTAGTTTCGTCCACCTCATTAGAACAGATTCAAATCTGTTCCTTTTCATGGCTGAGTATTGGAGAAGGAAATGGAAACCCACTCCAGTGTTCTTGCCTGGAGAATCCCAGGGACGGGGAAGCCTGGTGGGCTGTCGTCTCTGGGGTCGCACAGAGTTGGACACGACTGAAGCAACTTAGCAGCAGCAGTAGTCCATTGTATATATATGTACCACAACTTCTCTATCCATTTATATGTCGATATACATCCAGGTTGCCTCCATGTTCTCACTATTGTAAACAGTGCTGCATTGAACATTTGGGTACGTGTGTATTTTTCAGTTTTTATTTCCTCTGGGTATATGCCTAGGAGTGGGATTGCTGGGTCATATGGTGGTTTTATGCCTAGCTTTTTAAGGAGTCTCCATACTGTCTTCCATAGTGACTGTATCAGTTTATATTACAAGAATGTTCCCTTCTCTCCATACACTCTCCAGCATCCACTGTTTGTAGACTTTTTGATGATGGCCACTCTGACTGGTGTGAGGTGGTAACTTCTTGTATTTTTGATTTGATGTTGAGCATCTTCGTGTGCCTGTTACCCATCTGTATGTCTTCTTTGGAGAAATGTCTCTTCAGGCCCCTTTCCCACTTTTTGACTAGGTTGTTTGCTTTTCTGGTATTGAGTTGTATGAGCTGCTTGTATATTTTAGAAATGAATTCTTTATCAGTTGTTTCCTTTGCTATTATTTTCTCCCATTCTGAGGGTTGTCTTTTCACTTTGTAGTTTCCTTTGCTGTGCAAAAGCTTTTAAATTTAATTAGGCTGCACTTGTTTACTTTTGTTATTATTTCCATTATTCTTGGAGGTGGGTAGGAGATCTTGCTTTGATTTATGTCATCAAATGCTTTGCGTATGTTCTCTTTAAGAGTTTAATAGTTTCTGGTCTTACATTTAAGTCTTTAATCCACTTTGAGTTTATCTTTGTGTATGGTTTAAGGTAGTGTTCTAATTTCATTCTTTTGCATGTAGCTGTTCAGTTTTTCCAGCACCACTTATTGAAGCGGCTGTCTTTGCCCCATTGTATATTCTTGCTTCCTTTGTCAAAAATTAGGTACCCATAGGTGGGTGGGTTCATCTCTATCTTGTTCCAGATCAGATCAGACCAGTTGCTCAGTCGTGTCCGACTCTTGCGACCCCATGAATTGCAGCACGCCAGGCCTCCCTGTCCAACACTAACACCCAGAGTTCACTGAGACTCATGTCCATCGAGTCAGTGATGCCATCAAGCCATCACATCCTCTGTCGTCCCCTTCTCCTCTTGCCCCCAATCTCTCCTAGCATCAGAGTCTTTTCCAATGAGTCAACTCTTCGCACGAGGTGGCCAGAGTACTGGAGTTTCAGCTTTAGCATCATTCCTTCCAAAGAAATCCCAGGGCTGATCTCCTTCAGAATGGACTGATTGGATCTCCTTGCAGTCCAAGGGACTCTCGAGAGTCTTCTCCAACACCACAGTTCAAAAACATCAATTCTTTGGCGCTCAGCCTTCTTCACAGTCCAACTCTCACATCCGTGCATGACCACAGGAAACACCATAGCCTTGACTAGACGAACCTTTGTTGGCAAAGTAATATCTCTGCTTTTGAATATGCTATCTAGGTTGGTCATAACTTTCCTTCCAAGGAGTAAGCGTCTTTTAATTTCATGGCTGCAGTCACCATCTGTAGTGATTTTGGAGCCCAGAAAATAAAGTCTGACACTGTTTCCACTGTTTCCCCATCTATTTCCCATAAAGTGATGGGACCGGATGCATGATCTTCGTTTTCTGAATGTTGAGCTTTAAGCCAACTTTTTCACTCTCCTCTTTCACTTTCATCAAGAGGCTTTTGAGTTCCTCTTCACTTTCTGCCATAAGGGTGGTGTCATCTGCATATCTGAGGTTATTGATATATCTCCCAGCAATCTTGATTCCAGCTTGTGTTTCTTCCAGTCCAGCGTTTCTCATGATGTACTCTGCATATAAGTTAAATAAGCAGGGTGACAATATACAGCCTTGATGAACTCCTTTTCCTATTTCGAACCAGTCTGTTGTTCCATGTCCAGTTCTAACTGTTGCTTCCTGACCTGCATACAGGTTTCTCAAAAGGCAGATCAGGTGGTCTGGTATTCCCATCTCTTTCAGAATTTTCCACACTTTATTGTGATCCACACAGTCAAAGGCTTTGGCATAGTCAATAAAGCAGAAATAGATGTTTTTCTAGAACTCTCTTGCTTTTTCCATGATCCAGCAGATGTTGGCAATTTGATCTCTGGTTCCTCTGCCTTTTCTAAAACCAGCTTGAACATCAGGAAGTTCAGGGTTCACATGTTGCTGAAGTCTGGATTGGAGAATTTTGAGCATTACTTTAGTAGCCTGTGAGATGAGTGAAATTGTGCGGTAGTTTGAGCACTCTTTGGCATTGCCTTTCTTTGGGATTGGAATGAAAACTGACCTTTTCCAGTCTTGTGGCCACTGCTGAGTTTTCCAAATTTGCTGGCATATTGAGTGCAGCACTTTCACAGCATCATCTTGCAGGATTTGGAATAGCTCAACTGGAATTCCATCACCTCCACTAGCTTTGTTCGTAGTGATGCTTTCTAAGGCCCACTTGACTTCACATTCCAGGCTGTCTGGCTCTAGGTAAGTGATCACACCATCGTGATTATCTAGGTCGTGAAGATCTTTTTTGTACAGTTCGTCTGTATATTCTTGCCATATCTTCTTAATATCTTCTGCTTCTGTTAGGTCCATACTATTTCTGTCCTTTATCGAGCCCATGTTTGCATGAAATGTTCCTTTGGTACCTCT
The DNA here is from genome assembly GCF_019923935.1 of Bubalus bubalis. NCBI lineage: Eukaryota > Metazoa > Chordata > Mammalia > Artiodactyla > Bovidae > Bubalus > Bubalus bubalis. The sequence continues at coordinate 14,844,298 of NC_059169.1, read as the reverse complement.
GATTTTCTTGAAGAGATCCCTAGTCTTTCTCATTCTGTTGTTTTCCTCTATTTCTTTGCATTGATCACTGAAGAAGGCTTTCTTATCTCTTCTTGATATTCTTTGGAACTCTGCATTCATATGTTTATATCTTTCCTTTTCTCCTTTGCTTTTCGCTTCTCTTCTTTTCACAGCTCTTGGTAAGGCCTCCCCAGACAGCCATTTTGCTTTTTTGCATTTCTTTTCCATGGGGATGGTCTTGATCCCTGTCTCCTGTACAATGTCACGAACCTCATTCCATAGTTCATCAGGCACTCTATCTATCAGATCTAGTCCCTTAAATCTATTTCTCACTTCCACTGTATAATCATAAGGGATTTGATTTAGGTCATACCTGAATGGTCTAGTGGTTTTCCCTCCTTTCTTCAATTTAAGTATGAATTTAGCAATAAGCAGTTCATGGTCTGAGCCACAGCCAGCTCCTGGTCTTGTTTTTGCTGACTGTATAGAGCTTCTCCATCTTTGGCTGCAAAGAATATAATCAATCTGATTTCGGTGTTGACCATCTGGGGATGTCCGTGTATAGAGTCTTCTCTTGTGTTGTTGGAAGAGGGTGTTTGTTATGACCAGTGCATTTTCTTGGCAAAACTCTATTAGTCTTTGCCCTGTTTCATTCTGTATTCCAAAGCCAAATTTGCCTGTTACTCCAGGTGTTCTTGACTTCCTACTTTTGCATTCCAGTCCCCTATAATGAAAAGGACATCTTTTTTGGGTGTTAGTTCTAAAAGGTCTTGTAGGGCTTCAGAGAACTGTTCAACTTCAGCTTCTTCAGCATTACTGGTTGGGGCATAGACTTGGATTACTGTGATATTGAATGGTTTGCCTTGGAAATGAACAGAGATCATACCTTCGTTTTTGAGATTGCATCCAAGTACTGCATTTCGGACTCTTTTGTTGACCATGATGGCCACTCCATTTCTTCTGAGGGATTCCTGCCCGCAGTAGTAGATATAATGGTCATCTGAGTTAAATTCACCCATTTTTGTGCCAGTACCATACTGTCTTGATTACTGTAGCTTTGTAGTTTAGTCTGAAGTCAGGAAGGTTGATTCCTCCAGCTCCATTCTTCTTTCTGAAGACTTTTGGATATTCAGGGTCTTTTATGTCTCCATATGAATTGTGAATTTTTTGTTTTAGTTCTGTGAAAAGTGCCATTGGTAATTTGACAGGGATTGCATTGAATCTGTTGATTGCACCTAGTAGTATAGTAATTTCAAAACAAACAGAATTTTATTTGTATTTGTTTTAGTTTTTACAAAATACTCTCACAAATTCTGAGGCTGACGGTAACCCTGTTGGAAGCAGGATGAGTGAGGCATCTAGAGCTCTGGTCCCTTGGCTCCAGAGCCAGTCCTCTGAACAGTGTAACACTGGATTTGAACATTTCTTCTAAATATCATAGTAGTGTATGTTCAGAAAAGAATGCTAAGAAGTTTTAAAAAATCTTAATTAAAAAAAAATACAGCAGAAGCTGTAGGGACTGAGTGTATTTGACAGTTTGGAGACGCTAATTATGGTCTTGAGACACTTGTGGGGACCAGAGAGAACAGTCTGGGGAAGTGTGACAAGAGAAGTCACTAGACTTCCAACTTCAGCAAGCAATTTATTGATCTTTGAAGTAGAACTAGTAGCTGAACATTTATAGGGATGGAAAAATGTAGAGAATTTCAAAGAGAACTGGAAATCAATTGAGGAGTGATTATTTAGGTTGTTTGATAGCATTATCTGAGAAAGAGTTAACACCAGAAAGATGGGTAATTGGAAGTTGACAATTTTCAGCTTTGTCTTCCTTTTTTTCAATAGAAAACTTCAAACATGCATGAAATATCAAGAAAATAGTATAATAAACCATCAGCATGCCCATCAATAGAAAATTATCAACAGTTTGCCATTCTTATATGTTTGAGTTATAAAAAATATTTGAATACATTAAGGGTGTCTTTAAAATTAATTTCTACTTCAGCTTTATTGAGGTCTAATTGATGATCAAAAATTGTATATATTTAGATGTACAACTTGATGAGTTGACATACATATACATTGTGAAATGCTCCTCATACCAAGCCAATCAATATATGTATCACTTCACATCTTAATCATTTAATTTTTTCTCTCTTGTATGTTGAGAACTCCCAAACTCTACTCTCTCAGCAAATGAAAAGGGCACAGTACTGTACTGTCAACTGTAACCAAACTGCTGTACACTAGTTCTGCAGGACATATTTATCTTGCATAACTGAAGCTAAAAGTCATTATTAATAACACCATTTTAGCCAAGGTACATGGGAAATTATCAAAGAATAATGAGATGATCTTATTATAAGCACCACAAACTTTGATCTTTCTTCATTTAGAATTAAAGGGAAGAGAAACTGCTGAGCTGGTAAGATGGCCACACAAATAACTTATCACTTATGAGTGGGAGCCCAAGATTTTATTCTCAGTCCTACAGCATTGATTCATTCGGATAGCATATTCCAGACACTTTTCACATACTGACCATCCAACAGTGAGACAGTCATGCTGGACTTGGACTTGAATCCAAATCAAAATTCATCATTTACTGATTCAAAGATCTTGGAGAATGCTGTCCTTGAGCCTCATCTTTCTCATCTGTAAAATAGAGATAATACCTTCTTGAATAGGGCATTGTGGGAGTTAAAAGTGAATCAAGTTTCCCACAAATGCACATAACCTGTATTCTGTAACATATTGCCACTATTACTCCACTAGACAGGCCCTGAGCTCATGATGGAAGAAATCATAAGGCAATCTCTCTGTCCCAAATTCCTCTTCAAAGAGGGCAACAAAAAGCTCACAGAGGTCCCCCCACAATGTAACCTGTGAGATGCAAGACACCTCACATGTTGCGGCGATCTCCAATGACAGTATGAATTCATGTTTCGAAATCATTTGAAGTCTTCTAATCTTCTGTTACATTTGTTTAAGTCTTATAGCTCTACAAACATAATATGTGCTAAACCCTGTCGTTGGCCATTGTCAAATGTTTGGTGCCTGGTTTGTATTGGCCAAACCAAGCCCTTGTGCCCAATGTACACTGAGGTGATATGAACTGAAATGTTGGCGTTCTGAGCAGAGAAAGGTTTATTGCAAGGGCCAAGCAAAGAATAAGGATGCTCGTGCTCAGAAGGCTGGAACTCCCCAGTGGATTTCAGGGGAGGTTTTTTAAAGGCAGACTAGGGGAGAGAGTGGAGAGTACTTGATTTAGCTCATGCAGTATTCTCTGCTTGATGTTGAGGAGCACGGTAATGCAACAGGGGTTATCATCATAAATCCTTAGGTTCCAGTTTATCATGGTCATCATGCAGTTAACTTCTTCCACCTGGTGGACTTTTTAGTATCTGCAAAACAACTTGGGAATGTGCACCAAACATATTATCTGTAGCCTTCTGGGAAAAACTAAAGATTTTGTGACTGCCGTATGGCTAGTCTATTGATAAAGGTTGTTGTTTTTTTTTTTTTTATTACGTGTTCACATTTTTCCAGCCATTAATTCTTGAGCCAGCCTTTTGTGATTCAGATGAGGCCTGGGAGACTAAAGATTTTCTACAAACAGGAGACAGGCAGAGGGCATGGGGTGGGGGTAGGATCTATCCCAGGAAGGCCCCACTGGGTTCTGCTTCATTACAGTTGGAGAACTTCCCACAGCGCCCTTATTTGGTCTTGATGAGGGCAGAGGGCCCAGAAAGAAGGCTGCTATCTCCTTCTGCTAGCTTTCTCCAGGTTTCCTCTGCAGCCCATGGGGAGCCTCTGAGCAGCAGAGATGGGCGGGGCCCGAGCCTCCCGTCTCCACCTTCTGGGTGAGTGCCTGGGCTCAGAGCAGGAACTTCCGCAGAGTTTGCGGCCAGGTGCGCTCCTGGGAGCTGGGCTGGTTGTGGCCCACAGTCAGCCTGCTGCCTTTATCAAAGAGCTGATAACTTTGCCTCCCACCTGCGTGAGGCTTCTGGAAGCATCTACCTGGGTGTCTCTTGGTCCTGCAGCCCCACACGTGGCACGCTGCATCCATCCTATGCCTGTGGCAGCACCTGCAAAGAGTGGGTGCTTCAGAGGTGGACCCTGGAGGCCGCTCAGTCTTGGGAGGCGGACCTGGTGCACAAAGGGCGCTCCACTCTCAGAAGCAGGTGTTCTCAGGCTCCGGCCCAGTGGACCTGCGAGGCGGCCAGTCTCCAGCATCCCCACCAGCGCCTCCAGGAGCAGCAGGAGCCCCACCGCCGCCTGAGCAGGGAGACCCCGGTCTGTGTCTGCCTTGGCCGACAAGATGCTGCCCGTGTCTGCAGAGGTGAAGACCAGCCCGCTGCAGAAGGCGAACTTCTGCTCGCGCCTGTTTGTCTGGTGAGCGCCCTGAGCTTTGACATTCCACCACGGGTGCAACACTGTCGGCTTCCGTTGGGGACCAAGGGACAAAGCGAGGAAGTGTGCCTGGGAGCCTGGGGCCAGTGGGGTTGCGAGGTTGGGAGGGGTGGGGTTGGGAGGGGTACCAAGGGACCTGGTGTCAGGGGAACTGAGTCTCCCTGCCTTGCTGCTCTCCGCCCAGCCAGCCCTGGAGCCTGAGAGCTGATGCAGCAGGAGCAGAAGGCAAGGAGGTTGCTCAGGGAGAGTCACTGCCCAGCAGGAGAAGGGACTGGGCTCCCCACTCTCCACCTTATCCAGTGGCCTCAGAACCACTGAGGAATTCGCTGTCAGTTCTGAAATAAGCTGCAACTCCCCCACCCCCACCCCCCAGCCCCTGCCCCCCACCAAGCAAGCAGCTTGTGAACAATTTTCTTTATCTATTTAGTGCCCTGCATCTTTGCCATCTTCCAATAATGTGCCCACCTCTTCCTATGTTCCTTAGGTGAACATCTGAGTTCCAACTGCCCTGGGCTCCCTCTTTCCCCCTGTCTATGGCCATGTCTTTCTTTCTGTCCCTCCTTCACTCCCTGTGTGGTCCTGTATGTCCTGGTACCTAGTTTTGGCCAATTTCATGTGTGTACAAAACACTATTGTTTTTTTATGAAATGAATGGGGACGTTATTCTGGAACATGTGTTGCTTTTGCCTGGGACACATGGCCAGGAGTAGAGTGTGTATTTGACCACAGCCCTGGCCCTATTGTGAATATCTCCACTTCTATCTTTGAGAACCAAACCCTGGGAATGGGGTCCCTGAAACCTGTGGGGTCTTATCCAGATCTCTATCCTTCAGAGAAGCAGTGCATGGTCTTGATGCGGGTGGTCCTGCCCAGGAGTCCTTTGGTCCTGAAACCACTGACAGGTCCATGAGCTGGGAGGAAACACAGAGATGAAAAGCACTGCAAAGAGCTGAAGCTCTTAATTGAAATCTTCATCTAATAGCTGGGACTACAGATATGCAGGCCTGAACCTTTGGGTTTTAATCACACTTGGGTGATTATTAGGTCTTTTGTTTCTGGACCCTAACCCATTTATCTTTTCCACAAATTCTGATACTTCTTTTATTGGACAGCCTAGGGGATCCCCAGGGGGATGGCAGCTCCTATGCTTGTTTTGATGGTGATGTATTCAGTGCATGTAGCTACATCCCTTGGCTATTTGGTTGCCCTTTAGGAAAGAGGGGCCTAGAAGACGGAGTATGTGTGTGGTTACCATAAATAATAGCAAAGTAGACAAATGTCTCCTTAACGTCAAGTAGGGCAAGAAACTCTCAAAGCACATTTTATTTATTGACTTTGAAAATGTATGTGTATAGAAATGGAAGGAGAAGACTTCCATTTTCATTGGCACCCATTTCCAGTTTTCCTGCTGGGGAGGAAGGAGCTATTACCTCTTATTTCATGTTTGAAGACTCTGAAGCATAGAGGTTGAATAGTTGCCTACCATCAAACAGCTAGTAAGCGGTGGAGTGGGATCTCAAACCAGGAAGTCTGGTTCTGGGATCTGTGTTTCTTGTGTATGTAACTGCTGTGCTTGCCATGGAATTGGCTGCCTGGACTTGTTCCAGGGTCCTGGCCCAGATTGAGACCCCTTATGATGATGGGGAGGTTCTTTTTCCACTCAGATTCCCCCAACCAATTAGTAAACTGATGGTGAGACTGGTAGAGCACAAGCTTTGCTCAGTGACCAAAGAATGGAAAAGTGCAGACTTAGTTTGCAAGTCAACCTCTCAGCCCAACTGGGTATACAGGAGGGTTGAAGTAAAAGGAAGGGAATCAGGTTAAGAGAGGGAGGAATATTCATGGCTTACCCAATAATGCGGTATGATTTGGACCTGAAATTAAGGCAACACTCCTTTCAGTCCTTGTATGAGCTCTTTGCTTTGTTGTCATAGCCATTGTCAACTGTAGTGGTCCTGGTGGGTGTGTCATTTATCATGCTTATATATTACAGTGGGTGCATAATGAGGCTCTGTGTCTACTAGATGTTAAGTCTCCTGCCATTTGGGTCCTACCTAGTTCTAATCAGTTCTTATTTTTTTCTTTCCTTTTATGATTGAGCCTGAAACTCAGATAAGAGCAGTTGGTTTCCATTCGAGGGAGGGGCAGGGATATATTTCTAGGGCATCAGCCTTTCCTTTTTACTGTTCCTTATTACTGAAGGACTCTGAAGAAGCAAAGGTTCATCTTCTGATCCTGCTACCTGCTAAGCATAGGCATTGTTACATGTTGGGTTCACTTCAGTTCAGTCACTCAAATTGTCTGACTCTTTGTGATCCCATGGACTGCAGCACGCCAGGTTTCCTAGTCCATCGTGAACTCCTGGAGCTTGCTCAAACTCATGTCCATCGAGTTGGTGATGTCGTCTAACCATCTCATCCTCTGTTGTCTCCTTCTCCCCCTGCCTTCAATCTTCCCCAGTATCAGGGTCTTATCCAATGAGTCAGTTCTTCGAATCAGGTGGCCAAAGAATTGGAGTTTCAATCTCAGCATCAGTCCTTCCAATGAATATTCAGGAAAGATTTTCTTTAGGATTGACTGGTAGGATCTCCTTGCAGTCCAAGGGACTCTCAAGAGTCTTCTTCAAAGCACAGTTCAAAAGCATCAATTCTTCAGTGCTCAGTTTTCTTTATAGTCCAAACCTCACATCCATTCATGACTACTGGAAAAGCCATAGCTTTGACTAGATAGACCTTTGTCAGCAGAGTAATGTCTCTGCTTTTTAATATGCTGTCTAGGATGGCCATAACTTTTCTTCCAAGGAGCAAGCGTCTTTTAATTCATGGCTGCAGTCACCATCTGCAGTCATTTTAGAGCCTCCAAAATAAAGTATGTCACTGTTTCCATGTTTCTGCATTTATTTGTCATGAAGTGATGGGACCAGATGCATGATCTTCATCTTTTGAATGTTAAGTATTATGCCAGCTTTTTCCACTCTCCTCTTTCACCTTCATTGAGAGGCTCTTTAGCTCTTCTTTGCTTTCTACCATTAGTTCAGTCAGTCAGTTCAGTTGCTCAGTCGTGTTCAACTCTTTGCGACCCCATGAACTGCAGGACACCAGGCCTCCCTGTCCATCACCAACTCCCGGAGTTTACCCAAACTCATGTCCATTGAGTTGGTGATGCCATCTAACCATCTCATCCTCTATCCCCTTCTCCTCCTGCCTTCAATCTTTCCCAACATCAGGATCTTTTCAGATGAGTCAGCTCTTTATATCAGGTGACCAAAATATTGGGGTTTCAGCTTTAACACATCAGTCTTTCCAATGAACACCCAGGACTGATTTCCTTTAGGATGGACCTGTTGGATCTTCTTATAGTCCAAGGGACTCTCAAGAGTCTTCTCCAACACCAGAGTTCAAAATCATCAATTCTTCTGCACTCAGCTTTCCTTATAGTCCAACTCTCACATCCATACATAACTATTGGAAAAAACCATAGCCTTGACTAGATGGTCCTTTGTTGACAAAGTAATGTCTCTGCTTTTTTAATATGCTGTCTAGATGGGTCATAACTTCATGGCAGCAATTACCATCTGAAGTGATTTTGGAGCCAAAAAAAAAAATATATATATATATATTATATATATATATATATATAGTCAGCCACTGTTTCCACTGTTTCCCCATCTATTTGTCATGAAGTGTTGGGACTGGATGCCATGATCTTAGTTTTCTGAATGTTGAACTTTAAGCCAACTTTTTCACGCTCCTCCTTCACTTTAATCAAGAGGTTCTTTAGTTCCTCTTTACTTTCTGCCACAAGGGTGATGTCATCTGCATATCTCAGGTTATTGAAATTTCTTCCGGCAAACTTGATTCCAGCTTGTGCTTCATCCAGCCCAGCCTTTCTCATGATGTACTCTGCATATAAGTTAAATAAGCAGGATGACAACATACAGCCTTGATGTACTCCTTTTCCTATTTGGGACCAGTCTGTTGTTCCATGTCCAGTTCTAACTGTTGGTTCCTGAACTGCATACAGGTTTCTCAAGAGGCAGGTCAGGTGGTCTGGTATTCCCATCTCTTGAAGAATTTTCCACAATTTATTGTGATCCACACAGTCAAAGGCTTTGGTATAGTCAATAAAGCAGAAATAGATGTTTTTTCTGGAACTCTACAACCTTGCTGTATTCTCCCAATTTGGAACCAGTCTCTTTTTCCATGTCCAGTTTTAACTGTTGCTTCTTGACCTGCATACAGATTTCTCAGGAGGCAGGTCAATTTGTTTAGTATTCCTGTCTCTTGAGGAATTTTCCACAGTTTGTTGTGATCCACACAGTCAAAGGCTTAGCAATAGTCAATAAATCAGAAGTAGATGCTTTTCTGTAATTCTCTGTCTTTTTCTGTGATCCAACAGATGTTGGCAATTTGATTCTGGTTCCTCTGCCTTTTCTAAATCCAGCTTTAACATCTGGAAGTTCATGGTTCATGTACTATTGGATAATTTTGAGCATTACTTTGCTAGCATGTGACATGAATGCAGTACTTTGAACATTCTTTGGCATTGCCTTTCTTTGGGATTGATGAAAACTGAACTTTTCCAGTCCTGTGGCCACTGCTGAGTTTTCCAAATTTGCTGGCATATTGAACGTAGCAATTTAAAAGCATCATCTTTTAGGATTTGAAATACCTCAGCTAGAATTCCATCAACTCCACTACCTTTGTTCATAGTGATGCTTCCCAAGGGCTTACTTGCCTTTGCATTCCAGGTTGTCTGGCTATTGTCCAGTGATCACACCACCGTTGTTATCTGGGTCATGAAGATCTTTTTTTGTATAGTTCTTCTGTGTATTCTTGCCACCTCTTCTTAATATCTTCTGCTTCTGTTATGTTCATACCATTTCTGTCATTTATTGTGTCCATCTTAGCATGAAATTTTCCCTTAGTTTCACTAATTTTATTGAAGATATCTCTAGTATTTCCCATTCTAATATTCTCCTATTTCTTTGCCTTGATCACTAGGAAGGCTTTTGTATCTCTCCTTGCTATTCTTTGGAAATCTGCATTCAGATGGGTATATCTTTGCTTTTCTCCTTTGCCTTTCTCTTGTCTTCTTTTCTCAGCTGTTTGTAAGGCCTCCTCAGACAACCATTTTGCCTTTTTGCATTTCTTTTTCTTGGGCATGGTCTTGATCACTGCCTCCTGTACAATGTCACTAATCTCTGTCCATAGTCCTTTAGGCCCTCTGTCTATCAGATATAATCCCTTGAAATCTATGGTCACTTCCACTCTATAATCATAAGGGATTTGATTTAGGTCATATCTGAATGGTCTAGTGGCTTTCCCTACTTTCTGCAATTTAAGACTGAATTTTTCACTAAGGAGTTCGTGAGTTGAGCCACAGTCAGCTCCCAGTCTTGTTTTTGCTGACTGTATAGACTGTCTCTATCTTCAGCTGCAAAGACTATAATCAATCTGATTTTGGTATTGACCATCTGATGATGTTCATGTGTAGTCTTTTCTTGTTTTGTTGGCAAAGGGTGTTTGCTATGACCAGTACGTTCTCTTGGCAAAACTCTGTTTGCCTTTGCCCTGTTTCATTTTGTACACCAAGGTCAAATTTACCTGTTATTCCAGGTATCTCTTGACTTCCTGGTTTTGCATGTCAGTCCCCATGATGAAAAGGATATCTTTTTTGGGGTGATATCCTATCTAGAACTAAGGTTCTAGAAGGTCTTTTAGGTCTTCATAGAACCATTCAACTTCAGCTTCTTTGGCATTACAGGTTGGGACATAGACTTGGATTACCACGATATTGAATAGTTTGCCTTGGAAATGAACAGAGAGCATTTTGTCGTTTTTGAGATTGCACCCAAGTACTGCATTTTGGACTCTTTTGTTGACTATGATGGCTACTTCATTTCTTCTAAGGGACTTTTTCCCACAGTGGTAGATATAATGGTCATCTGAGTTAAATTTGTCCACTTCACCCCATTTTAGTTCATTGATTCCTAAAATATCGATGTTTACTCTTGGCATTGCCTGTTTGACCACTTCCAATTTACCTTGATTCATGGACCTAACATTCCATGTTCCTATGCAATATTGTTTTTACAGCATTGAACTTTATTTCCAACACCAGTCACATCCACAACTGGGTGTTGTTTTCGCTTTGGGTTAGAGGAGCAGATTTCTCCTGATTCCACCAAAATGAATCTGATTGTTATCAGGCTAGAGTCCCAATTGCTCATAGCCTTAGGTAAAGACCATCTGCCACTTGATTGTCTCAGTTCTCTAAGAGATAAAACTAATGACACAATTGAGGAATCATGGACCAAAGGGCAAGAGAAGGAAAATAACTGTAAGGGGTTCTAAGAATGACCTTAGAAGCCCAAGGAAGCTGGGGAAACTTCTTTTGTTCCTGTCACAAATTTGTTCAGCCAGGCCCTTCTTATTCTGAGTATTTGGCCAAGTGACCTTCTCTCTATTAAAGAAAAAGTTGTACTGGAGTATAGTTGATTTACAATGTTGTGTTAGTTTCAGCAAAGTAAATCAATAGACATATATCCACTGTTTTTAAAAGGTTCTTTTCTTTAAAAAAGATAAAGGCTATTACAGAGTATTGAGTAGACTTCCCTCTGCTCTACAGTAGGTTCTTATTAGTTATCTATTTTATATATACTTCCCTGGTGGCTCAGACTATACAGAATCCACCTGCAGTGCAGGAGACCTGGGTTAGATCCCTGGGTTGGGAAAATCCACTGGAGGAGGGCATGGCAACCCACTCAGGTATTCTTTTTTTTTTTTTTAAATTGTGTTGTCTTCTTTTATTATTATTATTATTTTTACTTTACAATATTGTATTGGTTTGCCTGGAGAATCCCCATAGGCAGAGGAGCCTGGCGGGCTGCAGTTCATGGGGTTGCAAAGAGGTTGGATACGTATATAGTAGTTTATGTATGTCAATCCCAGTCTCCCAATTTGTCCCTTCCTCCCTACCCACTGGTAACCATAAGTTCATTTTCTACATCTGTAACTCTATTTCTCTTTGGTAGGTAAGTTCATTTGTACTGCTTTTTAAGATTCCATGTATAAGTGATATCATATGATATTTGTCTTTGTCTGCAAGTGGTTTTCTCTGGCAATTGGGATGTGCTCTCTTTTATCTGACCACTAGTGTTAACATAAAAACAATTGGAAATGGTTGCTGGGGCACAAATTCCCCCTTGATCAGCCAGCAGGGAGTCAAGAGCTTTGCAGTGGTCAAGTGTCATGTGGGCCAGAGGGTCTAGTGAAGATTTTGTCATTCTAAGGTTAGAAGTGGGTTCTCTACTTACCTAGGCCAGTCTCTGACTTTTTTAAATTTCTTTTTTTTTTATACTTAGGTTATTATAAATTCTTTCTCATGCTAGGCTCACCAGGGAGCCTAACAAGAGTGACACCTGCTATTACCAGTCCAGCTACCCTCCTGACTAGATGAGTGGCCCCCTTTGATTCACAGGTTGTGTGAGTGTAATTAAAATCTGAATGTAACCTTGATTTGGGTGTGAACCACATATAGCCCAATGTCCCCTGGTAGTTTTCTTGGAGACAGTTGATGGCCCAACATGGGTAGTCCTTGCTACAGGGTCCTCAAGGAACAAATATCCCTCAGGGACACACACACTGTCTTTGAATTTTATTGAGTCTTGTTTAGGCTCATGGTGGCACCCTTCCATCCAGGGTACTTGCACATGGCCAGGGCCCTCCATGTTTGGTATGATCCTGTCCCCAGAGCCCTTAAGCATGGTAACTATCTAGAGTCGGCCATGCCTGTCAGTGGAGGGCTCATAGTGAACTGTTGGTTGGACCCCCAGAAAACAGGGATTTGACTAACACATAGGCCTTTGCAGGGGTGTGGTGGCAATGGGGCAACCCTGATGTCCCTGGGCAGAAGCCTGGGCATGGTGGAATTAAACCGTAGTTTGGTGATATTGTCAGCTGAAGTTCCCTGAAAGTCTGGTGGGCTAGCCCCGACTGAGGCTGATGGTGACAGATCCAACAGTCAGTAAAATCCCAGCCCTTTTGGATGTTTGAATGTTACTTTTAAAAATAAATGAATTTTCCCGAGAGTGATACTGAGGAGGACCATAAGAAGAATCAACTACATTTTAGTTGGGAAGCTATTACTTATCTTGAGGTTGTCTTCAGAAGGTTGGGTTCAGAAAGAGGCTCACATGAGTGTTCTGGCTGAGGGGAGTCTGACAGGACTGTAAGTAGTTCAGGGTCCAGAGCCTGTTAGACTTAGGGTGTTGTGTCCATAAGATAACTCTCTGTAAAAATTTCTCTGTGAAGAAGGCAATGGCATCCCACTCTGGTACTCTTGCCTGGAAAATCCCATGGATGGAAGAGCCTGGTAGGCTGCAGTCCATGTGGTCACACAGAATCGGCCATGACTGAAGTGACTTAGCATAGCATAGCATAGCAAAAACTTCTCTGTGTTGACAACTGATCTGAGGAGATCCTGAGACCTCAAGTTTACAACTGCTTTGAATATGACTGGTGCTAAGACACTTCAGTCATGTCCGACTGCGACCCCAGGGACTGTAGCCCACCAGGCTCCCCTGTCCATGGGATTTTCCAGGTTTGAACACTGAAGTGGGTTGCCGTTTCCTTCTCCAGGGAATCTTCCCAACCTGGGGATTGAACCAGCATCTCTTACATCTCCTGCTTTAGCAGACAGATTCTTTACCACTAGCGCATGTAGGTATCTTCCAATCTGATACATTTCAGAAGATTTAAGTCCTCAGTAATATAGGAAGATATCTGCAGCCTTACCCACAATGGCCATTCAGCTCTATTCTGCATGCCTGAACCACTGTTACTTTATTTTGATTTCTAAACATATTTTTTTTTCTTAATAATTAAAGCAGAGGTACAATGTATGTTCAGTAGGCCACAAAGAGGCTGCTTTAATTATGTAATATATAAGCCAGCATGACTTTCCTATACCTAGAATGTATGTGTGTTTGTGAGCATATATCTAATTTTCCTCATATCTTTATATATTTAAAATGTAGACTTTTTTTTAACAATGTCCATGAATGTAGGTTTCTAATTAGAGATATATAAGTTGGATATATGTCACTCTCCTTTTAATTTTTAACAGGTGGCTAAACCCCTTGTTTAAAATTGGTCACAAACGGAAATTAGAACCAGATGACATGTACTCGGTGCTTCCAGAAGATCGCTCCCAGTGCCTTGGAGAAGAGCTGCAAGGGTGAGCACAGACATCAGGGAGAAGGGGAGAAAGAGTGAGAATTTCCACGTGGGGCTAAAGGTTTGGGGGAGGCTTTGACTTCCTCTGGGTTCTTCTGAGACTCCTCTCCTGACACTGCATGCTCAGCCACTCAGTTGACCCTGGGCTTAGCCCACTTTGGAGACCCATGTTCCCTGTGCATCTGTGGGCGTGGAGGGAGCCCACAGCCACGGCCCTGGAGGCCGAGCTCTGTCCCCGGAGGTGGGGTCCCTGGAGGAGGGAGTCTATCCTCCTGAGCTGCTCATGACCTGTGAGTCTAGCAAATCTTGGCAGGAATTTGTTTCCAGAATCTGGAACTTTTGCCTCAAGGCCTGTTTCTCTGGTGCTTCAGAGTCTGCACTGCTTATCTTTTAGGAGCCCTGTGAGCAGGTAGCCAGCATCTATGGGGCAGCCACAGAGTGCCCTGTAGTGAAGGCTTATCTTCCACTCTGTCCCTCTCCCATTTTCCCTTTGGTGGACACGCTGTTCTTTACTGTGCTTTGTTTTGTATCACAGGTACTGGGATCAAGAAGTTAAGAGAGCCCAGAAGGATGCACAGGAACCCTCTTTAGTGAAAGCAATCGTAAAGTGTTACTGGAAATCCTATTTAATTTGGGGAATGTTTACATTTCTTGAGGTAAAAGATTTTCATACTGTGTGCTGCTTTTTGGTGTATGTGTCTCAGTACTGAGGTGGACGGGGCCGGTGGGGAGAGAGGCCAGTGGTCTGAGGTCTGAGGATAAACCCTCATAGAAACATGATAGACTCAGAGGTTGTATTAATCTTTAGAATGGCGAGAAGTGGACTCCAGGGGTTACTATTCTTCTTTTAACTGATTAAAGAGTGTTGTGGAAGGATGGCCTTGAAGTAAAAGACATTTTATATTGTGTTAGAAAGTTCCTGGTGTTCAGTATAAATGCTGACTGATCTTTGACCAAAATAAGATTCCAACAGCCTCAGGCAATATGTGCCCTCTGATTTAGAGGAAGGTAATTTGGACCTGAGCCCAGAATAACATACATTTTATGGCACTCATTTATAGTTTAATAAGGTAAAAATTGTTACCTTGACCAGGTCACATCTGTAAATGCTTTTCTAAGGAGATACCATCGCCTCTCCTCTTCCAGGGGAACAGAACCCAGGGCCCTGCATCTGGCCTGTAGCCGCCCAGAACTCCTAAGAGCACACCTTTCCCCAGGCTGCCCCCTTCCCCATGGGCTGGCACTGTGAGCAAAGCCCCCGTGGGGAGGAGCTCCAGCTTCACCGTGAATTCTGTGCATCCTCCACGCTGCTTTCTTTCCCTGGTTGTGGGAGCAGATTCCTGGTTGAAGGGGGAGTCCTGATAGCCTGGCATTGGCAGAGGGTGTAGGAGGGAATGTGCAGGGCAAACCAGAGGCAGAAAGCTGTGATGTCAGTGACCTCCATGACCCTGAAGATCCTGGGTCAAGATCCCCCAGAGGACAGTTCACCTGGGGACACAGGGCTGTCAGCCCCTGTTCTGGCTGAGCCTGTTGGGGTCTGCTGCTGACCCCCCTGGGGGGCTCATGCTCTCTGTGGTCCCTTAGCGCTGCCTTAGGGACACGGGCGGGCTGTGAGTGTGTGAGCAGGAGGGATGGAAGATGCAGGTGCTGTGAAAGGCATGCAGAAGGTGGAGAAGGTGTGAGCTGTCCTCAGTCCATCGTGTTGGGGGTGAGATGGGTGGGCCAGGTGGTTTACAGGTGGGTGGCGTGGCTCTTGTTTAAAGGCTGTGCTGGACTGAAGGGCACTGCGGGCAGTGGGCAGCTGGGCAGGTGAAGTCCACCCCACACAACTGGAGAGACCAGAGAATCCGTCAGCTCCCAGGTGACTGGATGGTCCTGGGGGATGGAGTTCTCACTGATTTCAGAAGAGGATTGGCCATTGTGCCAGAGGGTGGGACAGGTATGTGGGGCAGGGTGCCACCTTTGAGAGGGCACTGACCACCTAGGTACTGCAGTGCCTTGTGAAGGACAGGGGTGGGAAAGGGAGCAGGAGCCCGTCAGGCTGCCCCAGCCCTTCTTTGTCCCATGTGCAGCTGTCCCAGTCATGGAATTTCCACTTAGTCACAGTAAGTCTGTTTGAAATACACAGGTGGCAAGCTGGTGTGGCCTGTTTGTGCAGGATTTCCTGACCTCACACAGCAGAGCTCTCATGAATTCTGCTTATCAGGAAACCCTGGGGCCTCGGTGTCTGCCTGTGGCTCATGCCAGGTGCCTGGTTGGTTAAGTGGCCTCCGGGTTTAATGTTGGATCATATCCTGGAGCAGGTCTCTCTTTGCTGTCCCTGGTTCTCTAGTTTCTCTTTGGTACCAGATGCCAAAGAGACTTAAAGTCAGGTGGGTTCAAAGCATAGCCCATGTGGCTGGATTTGAACTGAGCTACTGGTTTTCTTGCTGTTCTGGGCTGTTAGCCCCTTGAGTGGGGTCACTAAGCCTTGTGTGGATCCCATTCTAATATGAGTCCTGGGTCTTGTCTGTGGCAGCTCATGGGAGAAGCAGACATAGAGGGAGAGGCCGCAGGGTCTGGGGTTCTTCCTGAGAGGGAATCCTCCCCACTGTGGTGCTGGGAGTGTTGATTTCAAAGTTGTCCAGCCCCAGTAATACTTCCTGCTGGGGATCCAGGAAGGCCAGGCCTGGGGCTGCATAAGGTGCAACTGATAGAGGCATGGGCCCTTTTAGGAGGTTGGTCTCTGGGTGGTCATGGCGGAGAAGCGGGGAGTAGAGGACGTAAATTTAGGGGCTCATCTGTGTGGCAGTACTGCTAGCACTAGCAGCAGTGCTAGTTAGTTAATAATTGATTTTATGAAGCAACTTCCCGTGTTGTGATCAATCTATACTGCTTGTTATTCTTTATATTTTAGATGGTGGTAATCTAAACTTAGCCCAGGATTTTCTAAAGCACAAACATGTTTCCTTTTTGATCTCCGGCCCTCTTTTAATCCCTCAGATGCACAGAATGCCCCGTGGATCATCCATGATCCCAAGCAGTGTGGTCTTTCCACCCACAGCACGAGCAGGGCCTCCCAGGTACTCCTGGTGGCACCGGTGGGAGAAAGCAGGGTGACGCCAGTCCAGAGTGAGGGTTTTAGGGTTTTAGGATTTTGAGATATGAAAACCTCTGTCCTATGAGAAGGGCTTCCCTTGTGGCTCAGCTGGTAAGGAATCTGCCTGCAATGAGGGAGACCTGGGTTTGATCCCAGGGTTGGGAAGATCCCCTGGACAAGGGAAAGGCTACCCACTCCAGTATTCTGGCCTGGAGAATTCCATGGGCTGTCCTGTGAGAACTGAGGAGTATGTCTTCCTCTCAGAGAAATAAGTAGCAGGCTAAGGAGCACTTGCTTGTCACCCCTAATTAGAACAGAACAGCCGGAGAGCTCCCAGCACCCCTGGCCCCTGTGTGCACCTCCACGGGTACTGTGGGTGGAGAGGACAGGTCCCCACCTGCCCAGGGCCCTCAGGGTGGAGAGGAGGAGCCTGAAACCTCTGCCTGGGCCTGAGTCACAGAGACCACCTCCCCCGGTCATTAGTGCTTCTCTTTGAGAGGTAAGGTCTCCATTGCTGGTGTGTAAGTGGGGTGACCTCGGAGATCCAGAGTGGGTTCACCCAGTCCCTTCCCCTGAGAGGGGAGGTGTTGCCGGGAGTTATGTCCTCTTTCCAGGATCCTTAGAAGTGGCCCAGCCTTGTCTAGTCACTTGGCCTTTGTTTGAAGCCACTTTTGCTGATGGTCTCTGGTCCAGTTGGAGGCTGTGGGAAGCCCATGTGTGTGTAAACCTTCACTTTGGAGCTCAGTTGATGAACAGGAAGTAAACAGAATCGTCTGCATCCCACAGTGGGCTTTGTGCCTCAACTCACAGCTGGTTCCCCAAGAGCTGAGTGGTCTTTGCATTTATTTCCCAATCCTTTCTTCCATGTGTCCCTCACTTTGCTCAACCCAGGAGGCTGAGGAGTGGCTGTTGGTGGCAAAGGCACCGTGGGCTGAGAGCAACCGCTGAGGACCACACAGCAAGGGAGAGGAGGAGGGGGCCTTGAGCCAAGCAGAAGGGGACCTGCTGAGCAGACTGGCTGTGTGTGCCCTGCTGGTTCCTGAGAGCATAGCATTAGCCATTAGCCATTCAGTTCAGTTCAGTTCAGTCGCTCAGTTGTGTCCAACTCTTTGCGACCCCATGAATCGCAGCACTCCAGGCCTTCCTGTCCATCACCAACTCCCAGAATTTTTGGTGTTAGTAATATCCACAGTGATGACCTTGAGTTATAAATTAGGGTTTTATATTCACCTTCTTTTCTTTTTCTAAGCATATGTAAGTTTTTAATGTAAAATTAAAAGAATTTTTTTAAAACTGAAGTATGATTGGCTTACAATGTTATATTAGTTTCTGGTATATATCATTAGTGATTTAATATTTTATACAATACATGATAAGTGTAGTTACCAACTGTCACCATGCAAAATTATTCCAATATTACTGAATATATTTCCTATGTTGTATAATTCCATGATTTATTTATTTTTTAAAAGTTTATATATTTATTTTTTGCCCCCAATCCCCTTTTACTATTTTATAATTTGGAGTTTGTACCTCTTAAGTTCCCTCACCTATTTCACTTGTTTCCTCCACCCCCTTCAATCCATTTTCTTTATGTAGTCAGGGAAGTAGGAGACTCTTTTTGAAAGTTTGCATTCATAATGGTTAAAAATTGTAGCAATCTGGGTAGAAGTGAAACTTTATAGTCTAGAAAATCTGGTTTTACACATGACTTTTCTCAAGAGTTCTTGTTCCACTGTGGTCGCCTGTGAGGAACAATGAGTTTTCCAAGCCTTTGTGAATCCAGCCTCTGCCATTAAGAATAGAGTAAGTCTCTTACCAGGACTTCTAATAATAAAAGTGATGAAAAATCCTTGTTTTTATGGTGGTTTCAGAGCACTCTGCGCTGTTGTAGCTCATTTAGTTGTCACAGGATTCCTCCGAGGGAGGCACGGCAGGTATTTTCACAGATAAAGACCCGGAGGCCCAGGAGGGCACTTGATGGGCTTGGGGTCCTGTGACTGGCAGGTGGCCGACCTGGTCTCTGAGGTGCGGTGCTCTGACTGCTAGACCCCTGTTCTCTGTGTTCTGTCCTCTCCTCCCACAGCCTCCACTGAGGCTCAGAGCATAGAGGAGCTGCTTTTCTAGCAACAGCTCTGGCCCCTTTGTCACCTGATTTCTATACTGTTTTTTTTTTTTTTTTTTTTTTCTTTTTAATTTCCTGTAGATTTTTAAGAACACTTTAAAAATACAAAAATAGAATGAAAAGGTAACACAACGTGTCACTCCAGAATAGGGCATTCTGGCAGAAAAATTGTTGTGAGTTGATTGTGTTTTTCAGAAATAGACACAGGAGAAACTCTGAAGACAGAGTAGAATTATTCTTCTGAGGGGCATTTACACAGATAAAGGAAATCTCCATTCGTAAAGGTGTCTCCCTCTCTGTACCAGAAAAAGAAGGATGGCTCTAAATCACAGCAGAATCCTGTTGAAGGACAGTCTTCAAGAAGGATGAAATCTGCATAATAAACCCAACCCTGCTGTAGTTTAAGCTGCTTTCCTTGTTAAACTCTCATTGGCGCTCCATCACCTTTTGTCTTTAGCTGGAGATGGCATTTAAGGTGGTGGCTTGGGCTATCTCAGGGAGTTACTCAGTTCTTGATATTTCTCATGTGTATCAGAAATATACATGTTAATAAAATTCTGTTTGATTTTCTCTTGATATCCTCTCATTTACTACAGGGATCCTCAGCTAAGAACTCAGAAAGGTAAAGGGAAATAAGCCCCTATGTCACCCTAAGTCAGCATCAGTAATTGCCATAATGAGCAGTCTTGATTCATCTGAAACTCACCCTTACCTCCCAAGATTCTTTTAAAGAAGTTCCAAGACATCAAATCATTTTTATCCATAAATATTTTGTATGTATCTTTAAAAGATGTGGAATCTCCCTCCACTAAACATATTTAGCATAAACATTATTTTTATAGACTTCCCTTGTATCTCAGATGGTAAAGCATCTGCCTACAAAGAGTGAGACCCAGGTTCAATCCCTGGGTTGGGAAGATTTCCTGGAGAAGAAAATAGCAACTCACTCCGGTACTCTTGCCTGGAAAATCCCATGGTCAGAGGAACATGGGAGGCTAATCCATGGAGTCTCAAAGAGTTGGACACGACTGAGAGCCTTCACTTTCACTTTATTGTTTTATGCATAAATATTAACTTTAATATCATTAGTATCTAGCCAGTGCTCACAGTTGTCTTTTTTCCCCTCTTCTGTTGGAAGCAGTATTAAATAAGGTACACTTGGCTGACACAGGTTATTCAGATTGCCTTTCTGTTCCCCTCCACCCCGAGCCTCTAGGTTGTTTGTCCAGTAGAGATTCCCACAGCCTGGATTTGGCTGATGGCATCTTCCCTTGTGTCAATTAACTTGTTCCCCTGGCACCTTAGGTAGGTGTTTAGGTCTAGAAGTTTAATATAGCTCATTTGGATTTTCTTCACCCCTTTTGTCTATGTAGGAGGTAGGGTTGTATATCTCCTTTATAAGGTACATAACATCTTTTGTGTGTGTGTTTGTGTGTGTGTGTGTGTGTGTGTGTGATGTTGGAGCTATTCATGATCCTTGCTCAAGGTCCATTAATTTATTAAGGGTTGCAAAGTGCGGATGTTCTAGGCTCTTTGGTTAACGCTGAACTATGGTGTTTATAGGGAGAGTAGGGGAAAATAATTTTTTCCATTTTTTTAATTTAATTTTATTTTTTAACTTTACAATATTGTATTGGTTTTGCCATATATCAAAATGAATCTGCCACAGGTACACATGTGTTCCCCATCCTGAACCCTTCCCCCTCCTCCTTCCCCATACCATCCCTCTGGGTCGTCCCAGTGCACCAGCCCCAAGTATCCAGTATTGTGCATCGAACCTGGACTGGCGACTCGTTTCATATATGATATTATACATATTTCAATGCCATTCTCCCAAATCATCCCACCCTCTCCCTCTCCCACAGAGTCCAAAAGACTATTATACAGAGTGAAGTAAGCCAGAAAGAAAAACACCAATACAGTATACTAACGCATATATATGGAATTTAGAAAGATGATAACAATAACCCTGTATACGAGACAGCGAAAATTTTTTTCCATTTTTAAAAGCTGTTTTCAAAATGGGGAATTGGTTCTCCTCTAGTGAGGAGAGGGGCTAGTGAGTTTTCATGGTTGGTTGTTTGGTTTGGTTTTGTGAATGTCAGTTTGAGCTCATGGATTTAAGAATTTCTGATCTGCTTCAGTCCATTTTATTTGTTATGCTCATATCAACCTTGGGCCATCTTTGGGCAGTGGGAGTATATTCAGGTTGGGTCCTAAGTCTTTTGCACATACTCTAGAAGTCTTGGCTATTTTTTTTTTTAATGTCTTTTTTTTTGTTTGTTTTGGTTTTTTGGTTTCTGGTGTGACAGGATGTTTCTAGTTCATTTTGTACAGCATTTGCTCAGCCCTGGAATCATCCATTTCTCCAAGCAACCCTGTCTTCTTTTAGTGTGAAATGGTATTTAAAGACTATAGTCTGGATGTTGGAGGGGCTTACAGGTCTTGCTTATTGTTTCTTGGCTTTTTTTCATTAGACCAAGTTAGAATACATTTCTAAGGTAAACAAATATGTTTATATGGGTGTTTCCAATCCAAATCAGATACAGGACACTAGTTTTTTACTTCATCTTATTGTGCTTATATCTATATCTCTTTTCTCCCATCATCTATTCTCTTTGTCCCATGTCTAAGCCCAATTTTCAATGATATCAACATAATTATTCATTTGCTTTAGCTTATAATGTGACTTCTGAAAACATAATAAGATTTATCTTTTGGTAGTTCATACTGTCTTCACGTGGGTGTATCATGCAGAGAATGTGTTTTCAAATTGTTTTGTTTAAAACCACTTTTAATAGTTCTTTTTTGTATGGCTCTTTGAACCAACAGGATGGGTAGATATTTAGGTAGTTTTATTTAAATTTGCTCTGAAATTTTAGGAATTTCTTTCTAAAAAATTAGTTCTTTTATAATTATAATTCTGTACAATGTTTTCCTGATTCCAAAATCAAGACAAGGCTACTTTTAAAGAAGGCTGATATCCTTGTTAGCTCTATTCTAATTCTCCTTCTCCTTTTAGAGATAACTTTCCAGGCTAACTTTGACTCATCTGTTTATTAATGTTTTTTAAATATAGTTTTATCTGAAATTTTAGTTGTCTTACTGTGCAGAATGAAAATTTTCAATTTCAATGCTGTAATCTCTGGACTAGGGTTTATAAGGATTTTTCTGTAAGCATGAAATGTGTCATGGAACTCTGGTTAAAACTCTTTGTGATCATTGTAACTCCTTCATAGCAGGTCTGTAGCCATTCCAGGCTCAGGTGCCAAGACAGTGCAAGAGTGGAGGTTAGCAGATGCTTACATGGGGTTAGTTTCTGCATCCAGACTCTTTCAGGGAGAGGAAACTTCAGGCTCCACCCAGTCAGTTGAACCTAAACCAGTTTCTGGAGGCTGGACCTCTGGCATCAGAGTGCCCTTATCCCCACCCAGGCGATGGTAAGGTGCAGTCAGGATGAAGACCACTGTGTAAAAGAGGAGTGAAGGCTAGGATATCTAGAATGCTGGTGGGTATGATTTCACAGATTCACTGCTTTTTCTCCTCATCTCTGGATTTTTCTCAACTCTACTTTAGAACTCCCCCAGTTCTAAAGATTAACTGCCTGTTCAACTTTTCCCTACAAGCTCACTCTTTTCTGCTTATATGTTTCACTCAAGTGTTTTTCTTTGTTACCTTGCTTCTGTTTTTGTGTGTTTATTTCCATGAATGAGATGTGGGGAAATTGGGTGAGAAATGTTTCAAGTACCTTAACTTGGAGGAGGAATTCTATCCACTGCAGAATTTCTAGTTTCTAACCAAACCCTGCAGGAAGTTATCCTAAGAAGCAAAAGGTGGGACCCAATATCAGGTGCTTTCAGGAGGCTGAATACCAAGGACTCTATCAAGAAATGGCTACCACAAGATTCCCTGGCAGTCTGGTGGTTAAGACTCCATGCACCCAACGCAGATATGAGGGTTTTTGATCCCTGGACTGGGAACTAAGATTCTGCATGCCACAGGGTGTGGCCAAAATAAAAAGTCTGCCTCAGAGACTCAGACTCTCAGATAATCCTGAATAATGGATGTTGTGGTATTAAATTCAGCTCTTTTAAAGATCCTTTATGATTGCAGAGCTGTGAAGCATTCTTATGAAAGAATAAGAACTATATTCTCAATTGGTTTGTGGAAAGAATATACATGTGTATAGATTGATGTCAGAGAGGAAAGGTTTAAGGCACAGTGTTTGACCTTATTCCTGCTTATCAAGAAAGTTTTAATTCAGTTAGCTTCATGATTGATAATTAATATTTTCTCAGTTGTTTTATTTCTTATTAGTTAATGGTGAGAATCGGGAATGTACAGATGAGAGAATTCCTTGGTGGTGTCTGGTCACACCAGTGTACACGTTGGTGGGGGCAGCTCCCAGGAATGGCTGCCACCAGTGTCTGTGTCCCCAGGGTGAGCCACAGCCACTCCTTGCCTCTCTGAGAGACTCTCCAAGGCAAGCAGAATCTTCTGAAATTCGGTCTATCCTTGGGATTCACACCACTGTTTCATTTGGAGTTAATACTTGGACTAGAGCATTGAGCATATGCAGGAGTTAATCTTCTGGTAGCGGACAAACTTTTGCCTGGTTTGCCTCAGGCAGTTGTTCCAAATGTCAGAAATGGAAACACTCACAGATTACAAATGCTGCTGCCACCTGTCCTGTTAAATGATTCTCCATTTAACAGGACAGGTTAAATGTCCTGTTTAACAGTGGGCATCCTGTTTAACAGTGGACATGTCTAACCTTTCCTGTGGTCATGTATGGATGTGAGAGTTGGACTGTGAAGAAGGCTGAGCACCGAAGAATTCGTGCCTTTGAACTGTGGTGTTGGAGAAGACTCTTGAGAGTCCCTTGGACTGCAAGGAGATCCAACCAGTCCATTCTGAAGAAGATCAGCCCTCGGATTTCTTTGGAAGGAATGATGCTAAAGGTGAAACTCCAGTACTTTGGCCACCTCATGCGAAGAGTTGACTCATTGGAAAAGACTTTGATGCTGGGAGGGATTGGGGGCAGGAGGAGAAGGGGAAGCCAGAGGATGAGATGGCTGGATGGCATCACTGACTCGATGGACGTGAGTCTGAGTGAACTCCAGGAGTTGGTGATGGACAGGGAGGCCTGGCATGCTGTGATTCATGGGGTTGCAAAGAGTCAGACATGACTGAGTGACTGAACTGAACTGAACCTTTCCTTGTGTGTGGAGGGCATAGATTTACTCGGTCTACCTTTGATGGCCTCAGTCACTTGTGCCCTGTGTGTTCTGGAAGCTTTGAAGAATCATATTTAATATGTGTCTTCTTACTTTCTATATGTACTTGGGGTTTTGTTTTCACAGTTTTGTGCTATTCATTATTTTGCTTTCTATTTTTTCTTTTTGAGAGAAATTACTGGAAAATTGTTTTTTACTTGCTGCTATTTTTCATATGGAGCATAATATCAATTTTCTGTTTTCCATAGTTGCAACTTATGCCAGAATGGAAATTCCTTGCATGTTATACTTTTCATCAGTGCTCTAAATTGCCGTGACTGCTCCTTGCTGGAGGCAAAGTTGTGTGTGTGTGCTCTGTCACTCAGTTCTGTCTGACTCTTTGTGACTCCATGGACTGTAGCCTGCCAGGCTTCTCTGTCCATAGGATTATCCTGGCAAGAATCCTGGAGTGGGTTGCCATTTCCTCCTCCAGAGGATCTTCTCAACTCAAGGATTCAACCTGCATTTCCTGTGACTCCTGCATTGAGATGGATTCCTTACCATTGAGCCATTGGAGAAAGCCCCAAGATAATAAATGACTCTCCCCCCAAATTGCATCAGTAACAGTTCATGTTTGAAATCCTTTGTTATCTTTTTGAAAGATAAGAAATTTTCTATCCCAATTAAATAATAATCATTATCAAGAATAAAAAGAATTCATAGATGAGTGGAAGATATGAGCCATGAAGTGGCATTATACCTTAATGAGGCTATTTCTCCAACTGCTTTTTTGTCTTTGTTTTGTTAATATTGATTTATTTGGCTGTGCTGGGTCTTAGTGTCTGCATGTGGGATCTACTTCCCTGACCAGGGATCGAACCAAGTTTCCCTACATTGGGAGTGTGGAGTCTTAGCTAAAGGATCACCAAGGAAGTCCCTCAACTAGGTTATTAAATATTGTTTCTCAGTGAAAAACTCCAGATGTGCTTAGGCAGTAATGACCTGCCTTTATTTACACTCCTGTTTGCTGGATTTATTGAATTTATCCATATTATCTTTGGTGAGTGCTATTACTCTTATTTCTCCTCTAATTACAAGGATGTTAGGCTCAAATGGAGAGCTGAGTAACAGGCAACAGTGTTTCCCAAATAGAATCATAAGTTTCAGGAAAGTTTTGGATGGCAGATTGCCGGGATCCAGCCCCAGCAGGATCCAGGGGTACCCTCAGGATGACGAGCTAGGCGAAAGGATAGCAAAGCAGAGAGCAGGGCTTGATCTTCCTTGATAAACACAGAAAGCCAATAAAGCTCCTGACACGGAACTTGCTCTGTTCACGGAAGCCGCAGGTGCCCTCTCAGTGGGGTGAGGATGCAGGTGGTCGGGGATAGACCCCTGTTAATGACAGAAGAGTTGGTGAATGGCATAATATAATAAACAGTAGACAGATTTTGGTTTTGGGATAGATGCTTGAGCAGATTCAGGGGGTCCCTTGAGTTCTGATCAGCCTTGCTCGTCAGATCTCTTCACTCCCCTTGCTAGTGAAGATGCAAGGCGCCTTCCCGATCAGGTCTTAGAAGCCCAGGCAAAAAAGTGAACTCAGAGAGCCCCAGTGCCCCAAGGAGTCATCCTGAGAGAAGGACAGAAATAGAAAAGGAGGGAAAAGGAAAAAAAGAATGACACGGGGAGACCAAGCTTCGGTGAGCGAGGCCCACGACTTTATTTTCAAAAGGAACTTTTATAAACTTGACTTGTACATAGAGGGAAATGAAAGATGCAAAATCATACAGAGTCAGCCCAAACATTACATCTGTTTTGTCTTTATCAAAACCAGGATTTTTTCTGCATACCTTTCCCATAAACAATGTTGTGTACAGTATCTTCTGGCCTTGGAGGCCTGTGGACATTTTATGACCCTTTTTTGATAAAGGCTGCTCACCCATAAAACTTATTTTCCCTTGAAGTGTTTTTTCTTTATATTTCTAATTTATGTCAGCCTCAGAAAATGCTAATCAGAGTTACATTCTTACAGAGCAAAGGTGCAGTAAGTTACCACAAAGAAAGAACCAATTAGCTCAAAGTTCTGATGTGGTTAATTCCAAGGCTGCTACTTGTTTTTCTTACATTCCAACTATGTTAACCAATGCACTCGCAGGTGCACAATGGATAAGGGATATGGGAACTTGGCAGCAAGCATTGGCTTAACAATGAAATCCTACACCAGCACTACCCTAATAGTTTTTAACTCTTTGAAAGGCTCTATATTTCTAGAATGTTTTAGGCTTCCCATGTCTCTCATGGTTGGGAGGCTATGAACAGTCACATGCATAGCTGCAAGAGTCTAGATAAGCCTGACAGGCAAGCTAGAAAGCCATCAGAGGGGTTTGAATTGAAACACTCCTATCATGCCCAGGAGACTTATTAACTAAAGCCCTAAGTTGATTTTTTCCAGAGAAAGGTGGTCGGGGATAGACCCCTGTTAATGACAGAAGAGTTGGTGAATGGCATAATATAATAAACAGTAGACAGATTTTGGTTTGGGGATAGATGCTCGAGCAGATTCAGGGGGTCCCTTGAGTTCTGATCAGCCTTGCTCATCAGATCTCTTCCACATGACCTTGTCATGGGTAAGATCTCCTGTGGTGGCTCCCAGCAGCAGATATTACTGCTGGGCTTCTGGTGGTTTGTGGCTCCAGCACTGGACTGCCCTTGGCGGCACCTGGGCTGGGACTGCCTGTGTGTACAGTATGATGTTCTTGCTTCTCTGTGTAAGCCTCCACATTTCCACCTCAGAAAACTGTAAACAGTATGTTTGACAATCCACTGTGTCAAGGACTTTTCCAAGAGCTCTCTGTGCCTCTTGGGATGGATGACAGGACGTGGTGGAAATGTATCAGTTACATTTTACTCAGTTCTGATCATCTTACTTACACTTCTTCAACTAAACAGTGTTCCCTTTATCTTCTATCGTAGATGAAAATCTCCATGACTTCATGGAGGGAGAGGCAATTGGTGCAGCCTGTTAAAGTGTGTGTGTGCATGTGTCCATTTGTGTAGAACAAGACAGGAATGTTAAGGTTTAATGAGACCCCTATATGAGGGATGGGGACATCTTTTGATAAATATCCTGATCAAGCACTGGTTGGCTGAGCAGAAAATGCTTGTTTTTTTTTTT
This sequence comes from Bubalus bubalis, assembly GCF_019923935.1. Lineage (NCBI taxonomy): Eukaryota > Metazoa > Chordata > Mammalia > Artiodactyla > Bovidae > Bubalus > Bubalus bubalis. The sequence continues at coordinate 14,817,057 of NC_059169.1, read as the reverse complement.
TTTTTTTTTTTTTGAGGGGGTGTTTGGTGTTATGGATTCTCCTTCCTTCTTCTTGTGTGTGAGTTCCTTAGCTTCAGACAGACAGAAGAGAGCTATCAAAGCATACCTGTCAAGTAAGCAAAGCTTACTCTGTCTGTGTTAGTAATGCAGGATTGCCAAAAAAGGAAAAGCCCTGTTCCTGAAAGACTTCCAAACTTTTAACATTTTGTCTTTTGAGAAGTCTGTGGAGGAAATGATATTGCGGCCCAAGGTGTTTAGTTTTGGTAACTTGGATTTGTTGAATGATTTTCCTTGATGGTGAAGAAGGGGACCTAGGAAGAAGGGGGCCTTCAAGGGGTGACTAGAGAGAAGAAGTAGGTTGTGAGGTGGAGTGGCTGTTTGGCAGGGTGGGTAGGTGTTGCTGTTCCTTTGCCTTTTTCTTTGGGAAAGAAACTTGCTTTCCCTAAGTCTTACTCAGAGTGGAAGCCTCAGTGCACCCTGAGTCAATTGGTTTAGGCCTTGGGGAAGAGAGGATTGGTAACATTTCTTCCAAACCACCAACTTCAGAGGACGGTGGATCAAGAACTACGGAAGACATGATTTTTCAGCTTGGCCTACACCATGTTTAATTTTTTACTCCAAGGAACATTCCAACTTCTAGAGGGTAGAGGCATAGTGAGGCAGTGCTCTCGGGAGCTCAGAGCCTCCAGAGCTGCCAAGCCTGGTTTCTTTGTGGTACTCCAGCTAAAGCTGGTTTCCATTCCCTGGATCTACGTGTGGAGTTTGGGGTAGAAAAGGGTGGATGTGTTTATGCCAGTGTGTCAGTTCATAAGGATTCATGAAATAGGTAATGAAAGCGTGTCTCCCATGTGTGAACCACATTGACTTTCTATTGGGCTGGGACATTGAGAGTATGGGGGACAGGGGCAGGCTGCCAGCAGGCTTGTTCCTGTGGAAGCAGATTTCTTCCTCTTCTTCTGCCACATTTTTCTTTATTCATCTTAAGGCTCAGTTGGTATTGAGCCTGTCTGTGATATTTGTTGAGCACCCACGCTGTGCTAAGCACAATGTACTAAGGCTTTACTATGTTTGAATGGAAAATTTTGCCTTAAGGTTAAACTGTTGCCTGCTTGTCTTATAGGAGACAATAAATCTGCATATTTTTCTTTTAAATTAGTCATGAATTTAGCATTTTGTCAAAATGTATTTTAAACATGCTAATGATAAAAGTGGACTGCAGCCATGAAATTAAAAGAAGCTTACTCCTTGGAAGGGAAGTTATGACCAACCTAGATAGCATATTCAAAAGCAGAGACATTACTTTGCTGACAAAGGTCCGTCTAGTCAAGGCTATGGTTTTTCCAGTGGTCATGTATAGATGTGAGAGTTGGACTGTGAAGAAAGCTGAGCACCGAAGAATTGATGCTTTTGAACTGTGGTGTTGGAGAATACTCTTGAGAGTCCCTTGGACTGCAAGGAGATCCAATCAGTCCATTCTGAAGGAGGTCAGCCCTGGGATTTCTTTGGAGGGAATGATGCTAAAGCTGAAACTCCAGTACTTTGGCCACCTCATGCAAAGAGTTGACTCATTGGAAAAGACTCTGATGCTGGGAGGGATTGGGGGCAGGAGGAGAAGGGGACGACAGAGGATGAGATGGCTGGATGGCATCACTGACTCGATGGACGTGAGTCTGAGTGAACTCCATGAGTTGGTGATGGACAGGGAGGTCTGGCGTGCTGCAACTCACGGGGTTGCAAAGAGTCGGACAGAATAGAGCGACTGAACTGAACTGAATGATAAAAGCAAATCTTGTGTAAAGAAAAACTGACATTTCTAATTAAGACTTTTTTCTTTTCTTTCTTTTTTTCTTTCTTTTCTTTTTCTTTTCTTTTAGGAAAGCTCCAGAGTAGTTCAACCCATATTTTTGGGGAAAATGATTAATTATGTTGAAAACTATGATCCCTATGATTCTGCCGCTTTGCATGAAGCCTACGGCTATGCGGCAGGGCTGAGCGCCTGCGTGCTTCTGTGGGCCATTCTGCACCACTTGTACTTCTACCACATGCAGCATGTGGGGATGAGGCTGAGAGTAGCCGTGTGCCATATGATCTACCGCAAGGTGAGTGTCGCTCGGTACCACGGTGTGTTCCTCTCTTGAGGAATCAGGAACATTTGGGGAAAGTTCTCTGTAAATTACAAATTTTGTAACTGGGATTGTTTACACCTTCCTAGAGAAGCTTGCTTTTGCAACAAGCCAAGTTTGTTGTTGTTGAAGCAAACTTTACCAATAAATAATGAAAAGTTTTCTTTTGAGATCAAGTGTGGGCTGTCCTTGACAACTTTTAGCCATAGGCTGTCACATAATAACCACTAAATTTGTACTGTAAAATGTTAAATTAATATTCAAGAATAAGTATTAAAAGTATCAAGTTGATTTTCAATGTCTTCATGCCCAAATCCCATCGTGCTGTTTATGGAAATTTTTTGTTGTCGTTCATTAATGCCTTCAGTTACATCAAAATTGTATTTAAAAGTAAACTTCAGAGATTGGATCTATAAAACTATATCTAAGAGCAGAGAATGTACTTGATAAAGGGAATGATTCTAATTTTAAAAGACCCATCTAATTATATTCAATATAATTATGTTTGCTAGAGAAAAATACAAAGAGAATTCATGCTAAATACAGACTCACTCCTTATATTTTATAGATAGTTTTTGTTAATGGCATGAAAGAAAATAGGATATTTGAGATGAAACTTGAAATTTTACATTGTTTTACTAATTCTAGAGAGAATTTGTTGCTCTTCATTTAAATTTTTTAATATAATATTTCCTTTTATTTTTAGTATGCATTGTAGCAGTTTTAATAAGAACTGATTTAATGTGTTTAGTGATTTTGTATTGAGGAATGCCATGAAATTATTGCATAGTTTACCCTTGTCTGCTAAGTCACTTCAGTCGTGTCTGACTCTGTGCGACCACATAGACTGCAGCCCACTAGGCTCCCCCATCCCTGGGATTCTCCAGGCAAGAACACTAGAGTGGGTTGCCATTTCCTTCTCCAATGCATGAAAGTGAAAAGGGAAAGTGAAGTCGCTTAGTCGTGTCTGACCCTCAGCGACCCCATGGACTGCAGCCTACCAGGCTCCTCCATCCATGGGATTTTCCAGGCAAGAGTACTGGAGTGGGGTGCCGTTGAACTAGTATAAAAAGAGTAAGGCTTTCAGGTATCTTTACAAAGGTATTGCCACAGATATATCAGTGTCAAGAGCTGAAGGGCTCTGTATAAACTTGATCCTGGATATGTCTTTGCCTTAGACTGTTTAAAAAAAAGTCCTATTTGACTGTATTGTATCCTTGAAATTTTCAAAGAGAGTAGATCTTAAATGTTCTCACCACGCATGTTAAATAGGATAACTATATTAGGTAGTGGATACTTTAAGTGGTTTTACTACAGTAACCATTTCCCAGTATGTATTTATACCAAAGTATCATGTTGTAACCTTAAACATATGCAATTTGTATTAATAAATAAAGTCCTCATTGAAAGATAAAACCAAGCAGCTTAAATTGAAAATATTGCTTCTTTTACCTGGCTGCTGCTTATCTAGAGCTTCTGCTTCTTCAGAATACTTTTTTCAGCAGAAAGTGAGATGTCTTCTCCTCATCTTTCCTTGAGCAGAGTCTTGTACTTTTCAGGATTGTGTGAACCTGGGGACCTGGCATCTCACTGTCTTGTCTGACAACAGCATCTGAGCTGCTTTCCTTCTGGGTGATCTGGAAGTTGCAGCTGTGCCCGCATACTGCAGTCAGAGGTCTTCACTGTCATTTATCATCTTGTTTGTTATTCTGTTGCATCTTTAACCATTTAGGAGATGGATACTCAGATTTCCCCACAAATCGGCTAAATGTTTGTCTTTACAGATCATATTTAACTCTCATAATAGTTGCAAAATTTTACCCAAACCGTGTTGTGAAACCTTAAGTTAGGTGTGAGGTGATGGTTTAGTCAAAGCTCACTCTTGGCTGCACAGGTGAGCCATTGTCTACCTGTATTTCTTCCTCTTCACACCACACTTTGGAATCTTGCCTTTGGGCAATGTGATCTGACCTGGCACATTGGCTTATGTGAATGTAAATATCTCCCAAGAAGTTCATTTACTGCCTTGATTTTACCTAAATGTTGGCCCTATATGAAGTCAGGAATTATAAGGATTATAATAACATGGACATAACTTGAAATTCCATAAACCTGGAAAAGACAAATTTCCTCACGCACAGCCTTGCACGTAGAGTCCTGCTGGGGTGCAGAAACAAGGCACTTCTTTTCAGGTTACAGGTGGGCTGATTCTTTAGGGCACAGCTGGTGCTGCCGAGCAGCTCTGAAAGGCCCCTCTGAACTTCTGTGGTTCATGCTCAGGCCCCACCTCCTGATCCCTGGTCCTGGGGAGGAATCAGATTGGGCATTAGAAATGGAGTGGCTGCTAAGCCCGTAGCCATAGTTTGTTCTGACCATGGATTCCAGGCTGGGGCAGATCTCCAGCAGGTCTCTAAGGCTGGACATATTCCACTCGTAAAATGGCCCATTCAGCATTTCGTGCTCTTTGCAGCTGAATTTTGAATGATTGTGAAGGAGGTATCGTATATAAAAATGACTTGCCATTTCCACAGCTTTGGTAAAATTACCTCTGGCTTTTGATCATTGTTTTTGTTGTGGTGGTGGTGGTAAAATACTCCCAGTGTAAAGTTGACCATTTTCACTCCCTTTAAGTACAGCATCTAGTGGCGTTAGGCACACTCACATTGTTGTGTAGCCATCACCATTATTCATCTCTGGAACTTTTTCTTTTTTCCAAACTGAACCTCTGCATCCATTAAACACTAACTCCCCAACCCCTCTCCCCGCACCCAGCACTATTCTACTTCTTATCTTTGTGAATTTGAGTACTTTAGTACTTCATGTAAGTGGAATCATACAGCGTTTGTCATTTTGTGTGAGGCTTATGTTCTGTAGCACGATGTCTTCAAGGTTCATCCATGTTGTGGAAGGTGTCAGAATTTAATTCCTTTTTAAGGCTCGATAATCTTCCACTGTAGGCCTATGCAACATTCTGTGTGTTTGCTCATCTGTCAGTGGACAGTTGTTTCCACCTTTTAGCTATTGTGAACATTGCTGCTGTGAATATGAGTGTACAAATTGTCTGTTCAACGTTGTGTTTTTAGTTTTCTTGAGTGTATCCTTAGTGGTGTAATTGCTGTATTCTATGCTAATGTCATGTTTAATTTTTGAGGAACTTCCGTATTCTCTTCCATTGTGGTTATATCATTTTACCTTCCCACTTGATCACTGTTTTCTTCTTTAACTTGAGGAGTAAAGAAAAAGTTTCTTATGAAGTATAACATTTTTTTTTTTCAATTTTATTTTATTTTTAAACTTTACATAACTGTATTAGATTTGCCAAATATCAAAATGAATCCGCCACAGGTATACATTTTGTTTGGATCAGTGGCTCTAGTTGGTGGTCTGTTGAAGCAGCTCCTGGTGTCTTTTCAGCTTCCTCAGATCTTTAGGGCATTTTTCTTACTAAATAAAGGGAATGAGCAACACGGGTTGTGTATTTTGTAAAATCAGCAGACTGGAATCAAGACCACAGTTTCCTCACAGGAACAGTGTTTTGAACATCATACTTGCTTGTTTCAGAATGAGGAAACTAAGCCCAAAGTGTTTAAATATTGTTACCCACAGAATGAATGATTGAATCCTAGTCTCTGAATTTCTTTCCTAAGGCAACCTCTCTAGTCTCATCCAGTTTGGCTAAAAATTACTTAGTTGGCCCCTAAGTCTAAACCTACACCCTTTAACCTTCAGACAGGTGCAATTTCACTGAAACAGGGGGTGGATTTTGCTTTTACCTCCTGCTCCTCCCTTTGCTGTCCTTGTGGTTGGGGCTGCCACCACACTGAGGAGTTAGAGGCTGAACAAGGGTCCCTAGAGCCCTGCTGTCAGGGGTCATCCTGCTCCTGCTGACACCACTCAAGACCCCTGGAACACATGCTCCATTGTGTTATGTTCTAAGATGACTTGGTATCACCTTAGGAATCTGGATCTCTGTCTCCCTCTCTCATTTCAGGCCCTGCGCCTGAGTAGCCCAGCCATGGGGAAGACCACCACAGGCCAGATAGTCAACCTGCTGTCCAACGATGTGAACAGGTTTGACCAGGTGAGCTGCCCCTGAGGGATCCTCTTCCGTTTCCTGTTTTTCTCACTGAGTTCAGCTTATTGGGATGCCAGGTGCCAGGGTTTGGTGTCAGCCAGGGTTCTGTTGAAGATGTAAGACAAAGTTTCTATTTATCCAACTTTCACTTCTCTGTGTACAAATTCGATGTAATTATATGTATTGTTTCATAAGTGAGAGTTTTGTTTTTCCAATAATAAATGGCAGCAGTGTTCTTGCCCAGCTTGGTTAGTGTCCTAAGGGGTCCTCCTGGAGCGGCCCTTCTTGGCACGTGGTGTAGGTGTTGCTGAACTGTCCTCCTCCTCCTCTAGGTGATGAAGGCCTGGTGGGCAGGGATTGTTTTTTCCCCTGCACACTGTTCAGTGCCTGCTGCATAGGGAGCCTTCAAGTGGGTGGTCCCCAGACACAACCTCCTCTCTGCTTGTCCCCACACACTCTTTTTCCACTGACCTTAAGCATAGATCACATGACCCAGAACATCATAGCTGTTGGTCAGATCTGTGTTGTAGTAGACACTTTTCTATCCAGTATTCATTCATCAAACATGAAGTAAGGCCCCTACTCACTTTCAGTGATGAATAAAGCTTAGTTTCTGCCCTATAGAAGCCACAGTCTATCAGGGAGGTAAATACACAAGTAATTACTGGAGAGAGCAGTAGGTACCATAATACAGGCTTTCCTGGGATGCTGGGGAGCCCAGGGGAGATGGGGGCTAAACTCTGGGATGGAGAGCATTTGGAGAAGCCCTGAGCTCATCTGTGTTGTGGTCAAATCCACATCTTCCTTCATTGCTGCTGGTCTGATTCTCCCAGGACATCCCTGAAGTCAGCCCTGTGCTGCCTGAAACAGTGTCATCTGAGGTGGACACTTGGATTTCTGCTTTAGCAGGTTTAAAACGCAGTGAGGTCATTTCTATTTAGGTTTCTGTTTGTTCCTTCAGAGCATATTGTCTCTATACTCTGTCCTTAATGGCTTTTATACCATCCCAAAGAGAGGCTATGCTAAAGAATGTTCAAACTACTGCACAATTGCACTCATCTCACATGCTAGTAAAGTAATGCTCAAAATTCTCTAAGCCAGGCTTCAGCAATACATGAACTGTGAAATTCCAGATGTTCAAGCTGGTTTTAGAAAAGGCATAGGACCAGAGATCAAATTGCCAACATCTGTTGGATCATCAAAAAAGCAAGAGAGTTCCAGAAAAACATCTATTTCTACTCTATTGACTATGCCAAAGCCTTTGACTGTGTGGATCACAATAAACTGTGGAAAATTCTGAAAGAGATGCAAATACCAGACCACATGACATGCCTCTTGAGAAACCTGTATGCAGGTCAGGAAGCAACAGTTAGAACTGGACATGGAACAACAGACTGGTTCCAAATAGGAAAAGGAGTACGTCACCCTGCTTATTTAACTTATATGCAGACTACATCATGAGAAACGCTGGGCTGGAAGAAACACAAGCTGGAATCAAGATTGCTGGGAGAAATATTAATAACCTCAGATATGTAGATGACACCACCCTTATGGCAGGTAGTGAAGAAGAACTAAAGAGCCTCTTGATGAAAGTGAAAGAGGAGAGTGAAAAAGTTGGCTTAAAGCTCAACATTCAGAAAACTAAGATCATGGTATCCAGTCCCATCACTTCATGGCAAATACAGTGGCTGATTTTATTTTTCTGGGCTCCAAAATCACTGCAGATGGTGACTGGAGCCATAAAATTAAAAGACACTCCTTGGAAGGGAAGTTATGACCAACCTAGAAAGCAGATTAAAAAGCAGAGACATTACTTTGTCAACAAAGGTCTGTCTAGTCAAGGCTATGATTTTTCCAGTGGTCATGTATGGATGTGAGAGTTGGACTATAAAGAAAGCTGAGTGCCAAAGAATTGATGCTTTTGAACTGTGGTGTTGGAGAAGACTCTTGAGAGTCTCTTGGCCTGCAAGGAGGTCCAACCAGTCCATCCTTAAGGGAGATCAGTCCTGGGTGTTCATTGGAAGGACTGATGTTGAAGCTGAAACACCAATACTTTGGCAACCTGATGTGAAGAGCTTACTCATTTGAAAAGACCCTGATGCTGGGAATGATTGAAGGCAGGAGGAGAAGGGGATGACAGAGGATGAGATGGTTGGATGGCTCACCGACTTAATGGACATGAGTTTGGGTAAACTCCGGGAGTTAGTAATTTACAGGGAGGTCTGGTGTGGTGCGGTTCATGGGGTCACAAAGAGTCGGACAGGACTGAGCAACTGAACTGAAGAAGGCTTTGTCTTTCTCTTTTAAGGTAACGATGTTCTTGCACTATCTGTGGGTAGGGCCACTGCAGGCTGTCGCAGTGACCGCCCTGCTCTGGATGGAAATAGGAATATCATGTCTTGCCGGGATGGCAGTTCTCATTATTCTTCTGCTTTTGCAAAGCTGCTTTGGGAAGTTGTTTTCATCACTCTGGTAAGAGAAACATTTCTTTTAAAAATTGATAATACGTAATTGGTAACATCCACAGTTTGCTTGATGCTTTTGTTCAAAAACAAGACAAATGCCTTCTCTAGTCTCTTTGTGTGAGTTGTAGACCCTGCAGGCTTAGCCAGTGGAAGCTCCACCCTTAAACTGAAGGCTGATCCTGAAACAGGAACAGGGAAGGCATTCACTGGGTCCTCTTGGCACTGTGTCTGAAAAAATAGAGTGTCCTTCAGCAGAATTTACCCATGTCCAAGTTATTTAAATATTGTTAAATAGTAATAATCATGTAGCCCCATTTCTCACTGCATATATTTTTGTTATGCTTGTGTTGGAGCCTTTCAGGTATTTATTCATGTTTCCATTAAGTTATAAGCACCCCCAGGGCCAGGCTGATCTCCATTGTGTCTTTATGAAGCCCCACAGTCACAGCAGCACATGTGGTGGAAAAGTGGCTGGTGGTGAAGAGCCTTCTGCTGCTGAGTTAGACCTGAAGCAGGTCCCAGAGGGTTGGAGGTGGGTGGTTGTCAGGTGATGGAGATGTTGTGCTATTTGAAGGTCACTGAGTTCTTGTGTGTGTTGTGTGTGTGCAGTTCTGTGCTTGGTGTCTTTCTTTATTTGGAATTTCCTTTCCTTTCTTTGCTGGAGAGATAGATACTCCCTATCCTTTGAGGCCCTGTTCCAGTGCTACCAGGTCTCTGAAGCTCTTCTTGTTCTCCTCTCCTGGTGGAATTAACAGCCCCATCTTTTCTGCTCCCCAGAACTTCTCTCCTATTTTATTACAGCACAGACTCTGTCTTCCTGGGTGTCTTTCTGCCTTCCTACCTGACCGTGATCTCTTTGAGCAGATGGTTTGTATCTGACACATTTCAGGTCTTTCTTAGCCAATCCTGCACATTTTCAAGTTACTTCTTAAAATGGACTGAATGGTTAGTTTCCTAGTTGAAGCCTTTTTCTCCATTTGTACTTTGAGTAGGACCTGCCTGTGTTCTAAATGGAAAAGGGCTATAGAGAATAATTTTATTCCTAGCCCCGCCCCCATCCACACTCCTGCTGCTGCTGCTGCTGCTGAGGAAAGTTGGGCTGTGGTCACTAAGGCTCATCTCACATCTGTCCCCTCAGGAGTAAGACTGCTGCTCTCACAGACGAGAGGATCAGGACCATGAGTGAAGTCATAACTGGCATCAAAACAATAAAAATGAATGCTTGGGAAAAGTCATTTATAGACCTTATTACCAGACTGAGAAGGTAAGTTTATATATATAGATGTTACTCCATATTTTCATGCTTTATTTCCTATTCTATTGGATATTTTAGATGTCTTGCCAAAGAAGTGTTTAAGTTCATCTTCACATTAAGGTGAACTTCAATACTAACTATTCACTGCATCGCCTACATGTTGCAGGAGGGTTAAGAATAGTGGAGATATCATTTAACCTGTTCTTTCATTTGCCATCTTTTCAAAGGAAAAAGTATATATGCTTCTTACTTATATAGAAATGAAATTCTAAGAAGTTCTTAATACCTCAAATCCCAATAAGCAATGCTTTTAACATAGTATTTGAGACAATGACATTCAAACTAAAATTGTAATTTATGGTGATGGCTGATAACCAGGAAGATTATAGAGACTTGGTATACTTGTATTGAGCTGAACTGTATGAATCACTATTGTTCGTTGTTGCTGTGCTTAGTCGCTCAGTCGGATCTGACTCCTTGTGACCGCATGGACTGTAGCTTGCCAGGCTTCTCTGGCCATGGGACTTCCCAGGCAGGAATACTGGAGTGGGTTGCCATTTCCTCCTCCAGAGGATCTTACAGACCCAGGGATTAAACCCGTGTCTCCTGCATTGGAGGTGGATTCTTTACCACCATGAAAGCTCATGAATCACTATTCATTTCAAATGGAGCTATGAAAATACTGTCCCTTTTGTTCTGCTTCATGTTTTTAGACTGTTTCTCCATCTTTCATTTAAATATCTGGTGAGCATTTCTCTGACCCCACCTTGTCACCTCTCACTTTTCACCTTTGCGGAGCTCATCTTCCTTCTACTCTGGCCTCCAAGCCTGACTCCAGCTCATCTTCAGGGTCCACGTGTGTGTGACTTGCCCTGACTCCACTGCTCCGAGTTACATATCCCAGCTCTGGGCTCCCTTGGGGGCTGTGATGACTGTCTCTGTCTATTGTCTCCCAATTTTGTGGTTGCTAATTCTCTTTGCCCACAAGTTCATGAGCGCCTGGAGGGGAAAGGACATGTCTTTCTGTGAGGAGCCTGGCACAGACTCCTCAGTGATTATGAATGTTTGTTGAATGAATGATCAAACCCAGTATGATTGACCTGAAATGTTTGCAAGTGTGACATTAAGCCTCCTTTTACTTGAAAGAGTGAAGTGATGATGCAGTGTGTGGTCCTGGTGTTGGGCAGACCCCTGAGTGTGCACTATGCTAATGTCTCCATGATGTGACGGATGGTTTATCTTAATCTGTGTCCATTCCCTAGAAAGGGGCCACTTACACAGGGCACTGAATTCGTGTCTTGTATGCTGACGCTTCTTATAAAACCTTTGTCCTACTTTCTTTTTACAGTAAGGAAATTTCCAAGATTCTGAGAAGTTCCTACCTTAGGGGCATGAATTTGGCATCATTTTTCACTGTGAGCAAAATCATGATTTTTGTCACCTTCATCACCAATGAGCTCCTTGACAACCGGATCTCAGCCAGCCAAGTGTTTGTGGTGGTGACGCTGTTTGAGGCTCTGCGGTTCTCGAGCACCCTCTACTTCCCCATGGCCGTCCAGAAGGTGTCAGAGGCCGTCGTCAGCCTCCGAAGGATAAAGGTTTGGTGACAAATAATTTTTTTTCAGTTGTAGGTGGATTTTTTGTAAAATACCTCCTTTTGTTTGGTATCACTATGTTCCAGTTAAGTGATATTTAACTCTCTCAGTGCCAAAGCTGGCAATCTTTCCAGAATGTTATAGGTACTCCCTTTTCTTATTAGGTAGAGTGCATTACAGATATCCTAAGACTGGTTCTCATGTAGGGGCAGTAGTATATGTAAGTAGTAGTAGCATAGGGCTCTAGTGTAGTGATGTCTGCAGAGTGACTAAAGTGTCTAAAAGCGGGAGCAAACAGAGTGCATCTCCTGTGCTGACTCCAGTGGCCAGGCAGTGACTGTGCACAGTCCCTGGGCCGGGAGGGGAGGAACTTGCTGAGAAGTCCTTGTTCCCTGCGGAGGAAGAGTGCCTCAGATTCACTTAATTCTCTGTGTTCGAAATAAGTTCTTTCTTCCACAGATGTTTTACTTGTTGGTATCTGAGCCTGCCTTTTGTATCTGTCTTTTCATCCCTGGCCCCTTTTTATTTACTGCTTAATCCATTCTCTCTAGCTGCCTTCTTCTTTTTAAATTTGTAATTCCCACCACTATGTGAACTAAGAACTTCCAGATATACAAGCTGGATTTAGCAAAAGGCAGAGGAACCAAAGATCAAATTGCCGACATCCATTTGATCATAGAAAAAGCAAAAGAATTCCATCTGGCTTGAAACATCTACTTTTTCTTCATTTACTACACTAAAGCTTTTGACTGTGTGGATCATGACAAACTGTGGAAAATTATGAAAGAGATGGGAATATCGAACCACCTTACTTGCCTCCTGATAAACCTGTATGCAGGTCAAGAAGCAACTGTTAGAACTGGACATGGAACAACAGACTAGTTCCAAATTGAGAAAGAAGTATGTCAAGGCTGTGTATTGTCACCCTGTTTATTTAACTTATATGCAAAGTACATCAAGTGAAATGCTGGGCAAAGGAGAATGAAAAAGCTGGCTTAAGACTCAACATTCAAGAAACTAATATCATGGCCTCTCGTCCCATCAGTTCATGGCAATAAATGGGAAACAGTGGAAACAGTGGCAGACTTTATTTTCTTGGGCTCCAAAATCACTGCAGATGGTGACTACAACCATGAAATTAAAAAATGCTTACTCCTTGGGAGAAAGGCTATGACAGACCTAGACAACGTATTAAAAAGCAGAAACATTGCTTTATTAACAAAGGTCTATATAGTCAAAGCTATGGCTTTTCCACTCATTGTGTATGGATGTGAGAGTTGGGCCATAAAGCAGGCTGAGCATGAAAGAAATGATGCTTTGGAACTGTAGTGCTGGAGAAGACTCTTGAGAGTCCCTTGGGCTGCAAAGAATTCAAACCAGCTAATCCTAAAGAAAATCAACCATGAGTATTCACTGGAAGGACTGGTGCTGAAGCATCAATATTTCCTTTGCCACCTGATGCCAAGAGCAGACTCATTGGAAAAGACCCTGATACTGAGAAAGATTGAAGGCAGGAGGAGAAGGGGACAACAGAGGATGAGATGGTTACATACTGTCCCTGACTCAATCAACATGAATTTGAGCAAACTCTTGGAGATAGTGACAGACGGGGAGCCTGGAATGCTATTGTCCATGGGATTTCAAAGAGTCAGACACAACTTAGTGACTGAACAGCAACAAATACACTATATTATATTGATATATACCATGAGCTGTAATAATAGTATATATTATTCCATATATTATTTAATATCTTCTGATGTGAACTAATACTTTAAGTACAGTTAGCAAAACAGTATTTAGACTGTTCAAAGTTTGCAAATTCCAGGAAAGCAACTGCTTTTGTTTGTGCTTTCTTCCTGCAGTTTAACAATCTGTTTTTTTCCTCTTTTCTGTAGAATTTTTTATCACTTGATGAAATACCACAGCTCAACACTCAGCTGCCATCAGATGGTGAAATGATGGTGAACATGCAAGATTTCACTGCTTTTTGGGATGAGGTAACATATTTTTCTTTCCAAGATCCTGACTGCTAAGACACAAGTGTGAGATAGATTTATGGGAGAATTTTTAGATTGTATCATGGTGTAAAATGTGACTTGCTCATTAACTAAAAGTATGTTAAAATTTTTTTCGAAATTGGCACTAAGGTTTGTATCTAATAGAGATTAAGTATAAAATCAACCTAAAATGTTTGACATGTTGCTCTCACTCTCATTTTCAAGACAGTTTTCAAAGTATTAGCACGTATTGAATTTAAAGTCCATACATTTGTAATGTTAGAATTTATGGAATTGGACAGACAGAATGCGGCAGTGTGGAATGGGTTAACTAACAAACATGCAACTGGTTGTTAAAGATGCTTTGGGGAATTAGTGTATATTTTTGCCTTGATTATCAGACCACTTTATTATACATAGAGTGAGGCCATGATCTGGATGTTTGCTGTGGGGTAGGGTGGGGGCTCCTGCATCCTGAGTTTCTGGATGTTTCTGGGTACTTTGGTGGCAGGTGGGGCAGGAGGAGACAGCAGGTGGGCATAATGAGCACCAGTGATTCCCAGTTAAAGGACTGCACTGTATCACAAGCTGACAGGGAGAACTGGTGATTCCCAACACTTGGTTTATTTGTTAGGTTCAGGCAAACAGAAAAAAAAAAAAAAAAAGAAAAACAGGGTCTGGTCTCAAGAAGTTTTCAGCATCACACACCCATTGCGGCCCCTTTACCAACTGAAATGCTCCCCCTGCCCCCTGGTTCCCTGGTCCTCTGTGCACACCCTCCTCTATCAGTGTGAATTAGTCAGTAAAACAGAACCCCACCACGGGAGAGGGAGTTCCATGCAGGGAATTAGTTATGGAGATGATAAAAGGGAGAAAAAAGCAGAAAGGGCAAAATGGTGGTGTGTGAGACAACCCAGGGGTTATCAAAGGCAGGAAGCTGTTCCTACTCCAGGGCTGGAGGATCTCTGGAAGGAGGTGCCTCTACCAGAGGGTCCACCCTCCAGAGCAGAGCCCAGGAGTCCAGCAGCTGTCAGAGTGGGGACCACAGAGCACGTGTCAACTCTGTAGACTCGTCCTGTCTTTCATGCCTGTGACTCTGTGGTGCCATCTGCATCCTGTTAACCTGCTTCTGACTCAGCACCTGCCGTCCCCACCGATAACCAATAGTTTGTTCCCAGATACATGAAACCACATCCCTGTACCTTCTGTACCTGGAAACTCACACAGGGTACCTGACCTTCCCTGATGGTTTCTCCTGCCTTAATATAGTAGATTTGCCTCCTGTTTGGTGTTTCTCGGCATAATGCTCTTGAAACATTTATAGAAAGCACCACTAAAATTCTGTTATAAAGTCCACTCTATGTGAATGCTACCACATTCTTTGTATGAAACTCGTTAGCGGATTTCTTTAGTTCCCAGTAAACACGTAGATTTATTTTAAAACAATTTGGTATAGGATACAGATTGTTTCTGCAGTTTTTAATGAACTGAAATAAAAATATATACAACAGTATGTGCCTGTGCAACAGATGGCTGTAAGGTAGAATAAGGGATTTTAGTTGTACTACAGCCTATGTGAATAAATCAGATGAAAAATCTGAAAAGGTTTCTATATACCTTCTAGAGTAAAAAAAAAAATCCAAATTGTTAATAACTCAATGATTTTAATAAAAAATATTAATAACTCAAGATACTAAACTGCTAAAGGAAGAGGAGAAAAGGTTGTGAGTTCTGCGGTAAGGCTCTTCTTATAAAATCTAACTAATTGCATATTATGATTCTGTTAGAGCAGTATTCAGAATTATAGAGATGAGAGCCTTCATCAGCTACATTTTCACAAAAATAGCTACCATGTTAACATTAATGTGTGGCAAGGTCTCCTTGGAGAAGGAAATTGCAGCCCACTCCAGGATTCTTGCCTTGAGAATCCCATGGACAGAAGAGCCTGGCGGGCTACAGCCCATAGGGTCACAGAGTCGGACATGCCTGAAGTGACTTAGCAAAGCAACACAAAGGTATTCCTATCTAGGTAAATGATAATTATGCTATTGCAGCTAAATTTTACCACTTTGGGGGAATGAAAATTCTAAATATTTTCAACTGAATCTTATCTCTTATGCTACTGCTAAGTCACTCAGTTATGTCTGACTCTGTGCGACCCCCATAGACCGCAGCCCACCAGGCTCCCCCGTCCCTGGGATTGCACTCACTAAAAACTAACAGCCATGGTACCATAATAAAAATTTTTGTGAGGTACCTAGACTGTTACTACTGAGACACAAAAATGTGAGGTAAGCATACCTTTTCCCAGAAACCTTTGAAGCCAAAGATATTAAACAATTAAGTCACTTGAAAACATTAGGGATATGCATAAACTTTCAAATAAAACAAACTATAGCTGTACTAGGAAGCAATGATGAAATAGTAAATCTTCATCTTATGAATGTTTAATTATCTAAATGTAAGGAATTCTGACTTAAGAAATGGTCAAAAGCAACTTGTCATTTCTTACGGTAAAATATTGAAAACCAAGTGCTAAATTCAGCCACTATAGGATGAAGAAACTAAAACAAAAAAGCCTTAAGTACCTGGAGACTTAGTGAGCAAAAGCTCATTTTAAACTGATTGAAGCCCCTGAATTAATCCTGTGTCAAAGGCAGGGAAGAAGGATCTCTCTAAACTTGTAAAAACTAGTGATTCATAAGGAAACTAAAGAAATGAAAGTATGCATGCTTATCATACCACAGAAATAAAAACTGAGAAAGGATACAGAAGAAAGAAAAAGTGTGATCTGTTTACTCAGGGCAATCATCATTAAAAATCTACAGTAATCTCATCAACTAAAATTTTTCTCTGAAATTATACTGTTCCCATTTCCTGTGTCAAAACTTAAAATGACTGTCTCATTAAAGAGTTAGTAAATTATTATAAAACAGCTTCCTTCTTGCCTCATAGAGGTTCAGTTCAGTTCAGTCGCTCAGTCATGTCCAATTCTCTGCTACCCCATGAATCGCAGAAGCTAGGCCTCCCTGTCCATCACCAACTCCTGGAGTTTACCCAAACTAAAGTCCATCGAGTTGGTGATACCATCCAGGCATCTCATCCTCTGTCGTCCCATTCTTCTGCCCCCAATCCTTCCCAGCATCAGGGTCTTTTCCAATGAGTCAGCTCTTCCCATGAGGTGGCCAAAGTATTGGTTTCAGCTTCAACATCAGTCCTTCTAATGAACACCCAGGACTGATCTCCTTTAGGATGGACTGGTTGGGTCTCCTTGCAGTGCAAGGCACTCTCAAGAGTCCTCTCCAGCATCACAGTTCAAAAGCATCACTTCTTTGGTGCTCAGCTTTCATCACAGTCCAACTCTCACATCCATACATGAACACTGGAAAACCATAGCCTTGACTACATGGACCTTTGTTGGCAAAGTAATGTCTCTGCTTTTTAATATGCTGTCTAGGTTGGTCATAACTTTCCTTCCAAGGAGTAAGTGTCTTTTAATTTCATGGCTGCAATCACCATCTGCAGTGATTTTGGACCCCCCAAAAATAAAGCCTGACACTGTTTCCACTGTTTCCCATCCATTTTCCATGAAGTGATGGGACCAGATGCCATGATCTTCGTTTTCTGAATGTTGAGCTTTAAGCCAACTTTCTCACTCTCCTCTTTCACCTTCATCAAGAGGCTCTTTAGTTCCTCTTTACTTTCTGCTATAAGGGTGGTGTCATCTGCATATCTGAGGATATTGATATTTCTCCCAGCAATCTAGATTCTAGCTTGTGCTTCTTCCAGCCCAGCGTTTCTCATGATGTACTCTGCATATAAGTTAAATAGGGAGGGTGACAATATACAGCCTTGACGTAGTCCTTTTCCTATTTGGAACCTGCCTGTTGTTCCATGTCCAGTTCTAACTTGCTTCTTGACCTGCATACATGTCCCTCAAGGGACAGGTCAGGTGGTCTGGTATTCCCATCTCTTTCAGAACTCTCCACAGTTTATGGTGAACCACACAGAAAAGGCTTTGGCATAGTCAATACAGCAGAAATAGATGTTTTTCTGGAACTCTCTTGCTTTTTCAATGATCCAGAGGATGTTGGCAATTTGGTCTCTGGTTCCTCTGCCTTTTCTAAAACCAGCTTGAACATCTGGAAGTTCACAGTTCATGTATCCCTGAAGCCTGGCTTAGAGAATTTTGAGCATTACTTTACTAGCGTGTGAGATGAGTGCAATTGTGCAGTAGTTTGAGCGTTCTTTGGCATTGCCTCTCTCAGGGATTGGAATGAAAACTGAACTTTTCCAGTCCTGTGGCCACTGCTGAGTTTTCCAAATTTGCTGGCATATTGAGTGCAGCACTTTCACAGCATCACCTTTTAGGATTTGAAATAGCTCAACTCGAATTCCACCACTTCTGCTAGCTTTGTTTGTAGTGATGCTTCCTAAGACCTAATTGATTTCACATTCCAGGATGTCTGGGTCTAGGTGAGTGTGAGTGATCACACCATTGTGATTATCTGGGTCATGAAGATCTTTTTTGTACAGTTCTTCTGTGTATTCTTGCCACCTCTTCTTAATAGCTTCTGCTTCTGTTAGGTCCATACCATTTCTGTCCTTTATCGAGCCCATCTTTGCATGAAATGTTCCCTTGGCATCTCTAATTTTCTTAAAGAGATCTCTAGTGTTTCCCATTCTTTTGTTTTCCTCTATTTCTTTGCATTGATCGCTAAAGAAGTCTTTCTTACCTCTCCTTGCTATTCTTTGGAACACTGCATTCAAATGGGTATATCTTTCCTTTTCTCCTTTGCTTTTGGCTTCTCTTCTTTTCACAGCTATTTGTACAGCCTTCTCAGACAGCCATTTTGCTTTTTTGTATTTCTTTTCCATGGGGATGGTCTTGATCCCTGTCTCCTGTACAATGTCACTAACCTCCATCCCTAGTGCATCAGGCACTCTGTCTATCAGATATAATGGCAAACCTCTTAGGTATTCTTCCTTTGAGAACCCCATGAAGAGTATGAATAGGCAAAAAGATAGGACACTGAAAGATGAACTCCCCAGGTTGGTAAGTGCCCAATATGCTACTGGAGATCAGTGGAGAAATACTCCAGATAGAATAAAGGGACGAAATCAAAGCAAAAACAAACAAACAAACAAACAAAAAAACAGTTGTGGATGTGACTGGTGATAGAAGCAAGGTCAGATATTTTAAAAAGCAATATTGCATAGGAATCTGGAATGTTAGGTCCATGAATCAAGGCAAATTGGAAGTGGTCAACAGGAGGTATCAAGAGTGAACATTGACATTCTAGGAATCAGCAAAGTAAGATGGACTGGAATGGGTGAATTTAACTCAGATGACATCCTGGAATGTGAAGTCAAGTGGGCCTTAGGAAGCATCACTACAAACAAAGCTAGCAGAAGTGGTGGAATTCGAGTTGAGCTATTTCAAATCCTAAAAGGTGATGCTGTGAAAGTGCTGCACTCAATATGCCAGCAAATTTGGAAAACTCAGCAGTGGCCACAGGACTGGAAAAGGTCAGTTTTTATTCCAATCCCTGAGAGAGGCAATGCCAAAGAACGCTCAAACTACTGCACAATTGCACTCATCTCACACGCTAGTAAAGTAATGCTCAAAATTCTCTAAGCCAGGCTTCAGGGATACATGAACTGTGAACTTCCAGATGTTCAAGCTGGTTTTAGAAAAGGCAGAGGAACCAGAGACCAAATTGCCAACATCCTCTGGATCATTGAAAAAGCAAGAGAGTTCCAGAAAAACATCTACTTCTGCTTTATTGACTATGCTAAAGCCTTTGACTGTGTGGATCACAACAAACTGTGGAAAATTCTGAAAGAGATGAGAATACCAGATCACCTGACCTGTCTCTTGAGAAACCTGTATGCAGGTCAGGAATCAACAGTTAGAACTGGACATGGAACAACAGACAGGTTCCAAATAGGAAAAGGAGTACATCAAGGCTATATATTGTCACCCTCTCTATTTAACTTATATGCAGAGTGTATCATGAGAAACGCTGGGCTGGAGGAAGCACAAGCTGGAATCAAGATTGCTGGGAGAAATATCAATAACCTCAGATATGCAGATGACACCACCCTTATGGTAGAAAGTGAAGAACTAAAGAGGCTCTTGATGAAAGTGAAAGAGGAGAGTGAAAAAGTTGGCTTATAGCTCAACATTCAGAAAACGAAGATCATGGCATCCAGTCCCATCACTTCATGGGAAATAGATGGGGAAACAGTGGAAACAGTGTCAGACTTTATTTTTTGGGGGTCCAAAATCACTGCAGATGGTGATTATAGCCATGAAATTAGAAGACACTTACTCCTTGCAAGGAAAGTTATGACCAGCCTAGACAGTATATTAAAAAGCAGAGACATTACTTTGCCGACAAAGTTCCATCCAGTCAAGGCTATGGTTTTTCCAGTAGTCATGTATGGATGTGAGAGTTGGAGTATAAAGAAATCAGACCGCGGAAGAATTGATGCTTTTGAACTGTGGTGTTGGAAAAGACTCTTGAGAGTCTCTTGGCCTGCAAGGAGATCCAACCAGTCCATCCTAAAGGAGATCAGTCCTCAGTGTTCATTGGAAGGACTGATGTTGAAGCTGAAACTCCAATACTTTGGCCACCTGATGTGAAGAGCTATCTCATTTGAAATGACCCTGATGCTGGGAAAGATTGAGGGCAGGAGGAGAAGGGGATGACAGAGGATGAGATGGCTGGATGGCATCACCAACTCGATGGACATTTGTTTGGGTAAAGTTCAGGAGTTGGTAATGGACAGGGAGGCTTGGCATGCTGCAGTTCATGGGGTCGCAAAGACCTGGACATGACTGAGCGACTGAAATGAAATGAGCTGATTAGAAAGAAAGTCAGGCATGCAGGATAAGGACATTTCCTTGAAAGAAACCAGTTGCATCAAAGCTGGCTTTGACACAGGATGTGAGGTTGTAGATAGAGTGGTGTTAGTTGTAGCTGAGAGAAGCTGTAGTGGGAGCTGAGGTGGGGAAAGCAGTGCTGTGGTTTTCATGGTGGTTGCTATGGTGTATCAGCTGTGTTCATCACCTGGCAGTCACTAACATTGAATTATCTGAACAGTAGCTTTTGCCTTTCATTCAATATAAAAGCAGGTAATATTAGCAGCCTTAGCATCTAAACGGGAGACATAGCTGTTGTCGTTTCCCCAGATTTCTGGTGCTGGAGAGGTGACCCTCAGGAGGCATGGCATTGGGGCTCTCATGGTGGTGGTCAGTAAAGCTGGGTGTGTAGTTACATTCAGGGCCGCGGTGGTGTCCTGAGCCATGGTCATCACACAGAGTATGGCCAGGCACCCATGCCCAGAGCAGCAGGTGGGAGAGCCTGGATATCATGTCCTCCATGCAGGTGTTCAAGTGGAACTGGGGCGCCCAACACTATGTCTGTCCTTTTGTTCTTACACACCTCCCTGCATTGTGTACAGGTGTCCACTGAATTTCTTTTGTACCAAACTATGCAGCATTTTAAAATTAACTATTTTGTTCTTTCAAGAGCTGAATATCATGTTCTCAGACTTCTTGCCCTTAGTACAGAACACCCTGTTCTGTTGTCCTGGCCTTGCCTATGAAAGGACTGTGCCCCTTGCTGGCATCATTAGTAATTAGGGGCTGTCATAGGTCATGGGTGAGAGAGCCCTTGAAAGGGGGAGAAGCACAGACATTGGGAGTTTTGGAGAGAAGCTGAATCTGAATGAAGCCCCTGCTGGGTTGGGAGGCAGGAGATAGACATGAGCTCTGTAACCTTCTCACTATACAGCCAGGTGGACAGGTGGGGAAGGTCTCAGCTTTAATATAAATGGTCCCAGGGACTTCTCTAGTGGTCCAGTGGTTAAGAATCCACCTTCCAATGCAGTAGATTCGGGTTCCACCCCTGGTTGGGGAACTAAGATCTCATATGCTCTGGAGCAACTAAGCCCACACACCGCAACAAAGACCCAGTGCAGCCAAAATAAGAAAAAAAGCAAAATAAAGGTTCTGTGGGGGCCTCCAAATCTCATGGGACAGGGGTTTGGAACTGTATCTGCACAGAGTTGGGGTGTTTTGTTGAGTCACTGTCCCCTGAGCCTGGATAACCAGTGGGGGAGGGGACCCAGTGCCTCTGAGCTGTCAAGTGCTGCCCTCTTCTGGTAATCCTAGAGCAGTGCCGGATCCCAAAGCCTGAACAAGGAGGGAACTCAGTGTCTGGCCCTGACAAACTGAGGACTGCGATGGGAAGCTGATGTTTGTAGGTAGTTCACTATTTTGTAGTCATAATTGAGTGAAAAGTAGTAAAATAGGAATCCTAAGTTTCAGGCAGGAAGAAAGAAGTGGAGAAATTTAAAAAGCTTAAAAAAATCTTTCTCATGTATTAAAATCTAGCTTTTTAATTCCTAAAATCTGGAGCAAGTTTTTTGGTGATGAAAAATCATTGTCAAATTTTTTTTAGTATGTGAATATTTTTTAATCAGTTCAGTTCTTTCCAGAAAAAAAAATTCAATTTGAAGATTATCCAGACTTTTACTTAATCATATGTAACCATTGTGTGTGTCTTTCTTCAACATAGCAGTTACTGAGATTTCTCTTAACATTTAGATATGTAAAGATGTACAGACACCCTAAGTCTTTCAGGAATATGATCCGTGATTGGCATGATGGTACATTTCCTTCTCCGTCATATTGGACTATGTACTGTTTCATGTACATTCATGTTTTTTGTTTTCCTTGTAGTAGAAGCACTTTATTGCTCCTATTTAGCCAGAATAGGTAATGCATGTATCACATATAAAATTGAGGCTTTATCACTCTGACCCATGATGTCATAATTAATTTCTTTATTCTTCATTATTTTGTTGTCGGTATTACATTACAGCTCTCGTTAAATTAGAGCTCTGACCATGACTTATAAGAGTTAATTTAGCATGAGTGACTTCTTCATATAAAGTGCCCTTTTGCTTGCTGAGCATTACTGAGGTTTATTCTGTATCAAATGAAAATGGAGAGATTAGTGATTTCAAATTATTTATTAAAAGACCAGGCATGCTAGGTACTTATGCTGCCACCTTGTGAAGATGAATGAGATAGACAGGTAAAACCAGAGGTCATGATGAAAACTTATAAATGATTAAAAACCTCCCCTGAATATTCTAAGTACATTATATTAATAAGTTCGTGTGCATCATGCAGTTTGCATTTCAGGCAGGCACCTTGTCATCTCTACTACTTAAATTCTGTGGGTGGCTAAAGCTGTGTCTGTATGGAAATCTGATAAAATAAGGTATCTTCCTAAAGGCAATTATGGCTGCTTCAAACCCCCAAAGAGATAGGATTGGATGAAAAGGCCTCCAGGACACAGTATCTTAAAATAGGAAGGATAAAAATTGTGGGCTATATTAGCATGAAAGTGAAAGTTACTCAGTCCTGTCTGACTCTTTGCAACCCCCATGGACTATACAGTCCATGAAATTCTCCAGGCCAGAATACTGGAGTGGGTAGCTATTCCCTTCTCCAGGGGATCTTCCCAACCCAGGTCTCCTACATTGCAGGCAGATTCTTTACCAGCTGAGCCACAGGGGAAGTCACCAGGGAAGATATATTAGCATATCAATGACTATTATATTATTTTCAACTACTTTCTGAAGTAATTTGTGTTACTTTGTTGAAATGAGTGTGTTTTTATAAACTTTAATTTGCAGGAATCGGAATCACCAACCCTAAAAGGCCTTTCGTTTACTGTCAGACCGGGTGAACTGTTGACTGTGGTTGGACTTGTGGGAGCAGGAAAGGTAAGTTGTGATGCCTTTTGTCAGTTTGACGCAATGCTGCAGCTCCTGTTAAATTCTCAGAGTGGAGCCCACAGCTGAGTGTGACATGGTTTGAATTGGGTGTGTCTAGAACAGTGTTTCTCTAGGTGTGTTCCATAGAATGTTAGTTTGCAAGAAGGTTTCATGGCCAAATAAGTCTGGATAAACACACACTGTGTTTTCCTTCTTGATGTTTCATGTTGCACAGTTGGGAACTGCTTGAGGGGAGTTTGGCTGTTTCAGTGAAGGAAATTATTGATGTGATAGCTGTTCAGGATAGACGGAGACAGTGGGGACTTCTTTTTGTCACAGTGGCCCCTCCAGGAAGTCTGGAGGTGGTGAAGGCTCTTGCCAGAAGCTCTGAGCATTTCCTCATGTGACTTGACTTGTTCCCGCCAGTGCACATGTAAGTGAATGTGCAGCCATGTGGTAGAGCTCAAGATACAGACGTGAGCCAGACCTGACACCTCTGCCTTTCAGAGGCAACCAGATTCTGAGGTGAGACAGATATGCAGGCAGATTATTTCAGCCCAATGTGGTACGTGCTCTGATGGTGTGGACATAGACATGTGGCTTCTGTGTGTTACAATAGATTTGAAGGACATGTGTACGTGCACTTAGTCTCCTGTGTTTTGCACAACAAAATACAGAAACGTTAAGTGTGGGATTTGTACACGAGAGGGAGATGATTATCTCGATGATGGACTTTTAAAAATATTTATTTATTTATATTTCTTTTAAAAATTTATGTATTTATTTTACATTTAAAAATTTATTTATTTTTTAATTGGACGATAATTGCTTTACAATATTGTGTCAGTTTCTGCCATACATCAGCATGAATCAGCCATGGGTGTATGTCTGTCCCCTACCTCTTGAACCTCCCTCCCACCTTGCACTCCTCCAGGGTGTTACAGAGCACTGAATTTGAGCTCCCTAGGCATGATGGACTTTTAACTCTTTGACCACAACAACCTCAGAGTTCTCTTAATTAATAATCTTTGGATATATTCTTCACGCATCGCTTTAAGTTAAAAAAGAATATTTATTTATTTGGCTGAATTGGGTCTTAGTTGCAGTACGTGGGCTCTCTAATTGTGTGTTGGCCTAGTTGCCCTGCGGCATGTGGGACCTTAGTTCCCTGACAGTGTATCTAAGCAGAGCCCCTGGCATTGGAAAACAGATTCTTTTCTTTTTCTTTATTATCTGGGTATAATTATTAAATTTTTAAACTTTTTATTTTATATTGGGATATAGCCAATTAACAGTGTTGTGATAGTTTCAGGTGAACAGTGAAGGGTATCTTTCAACCATACATATATACGTGTATCCATTCTCCGGCAAAATCCCCTCCCATCCAGACTGCCACAAAGCATTGAGTAGAGTTCCATGTGCTATACAGTAAGTCCTTGTTGGTTACGCATTTTAAATATAGCAGTGTGTACATGTCCATCCCAAACTCCCTAAATATCCCTTCCCCACATCCTGAAAGGTGGATTCTTAACCACTGGACCACCAGGGAAGTCCCCACATACCTTTTTAAGAACAAGTATTTGTCAAGTAACAGATACCCAGATGCAGGAACAACTGCATTAAACATCAGATACAGAAAGTACCGCACAAACTACTGGACAATTGCACCCATCTCACATGCTAGTAAAGTAATGCTTAAAATTCTCCAAGCCATGCTTCAGCAGTACGTGAACCATGAACTTCCAGATGTTCAAGCAGGTTTTAGAAAAGGCAGAAGAACCAGAGATCAAATTGCCAACATCTGCTGGATCATCAAAAAAGCAAGAGAGTTCCGGAAAAACATCTATTTCTGCTTTATTGACTATGCCAAAGCCTTTGACTGTGTGGATCACACTAAACTGTGGAAAATTCTGAAAGAAATGGGAATACCAGACCACATGACCTATCTCTTGAGAAATCTGTATGCACGTCAGGAAGCAACAGTTAGAACTGGGCATGGAACAACAGACTGGTTCCAAATCGGGAAAGGAGTACATCAAGGCTATATATTGTCACCCTCTCTATTTAACTTATATGCAGAGTGTATCATGAGAGATGCTGGGCTGGAGGAAGCACAAGCTGGAATCAAGATTGCCGGGAGAAATATCAATAACCTCAGATATGCAGATGACACCACCCTTATGGCAGAAAATAAAGAAGAACTAAAGAGCTTCTTGATGAAAGTGAAAGAGGAGAGTGAAAAAGTTGGCTTATAGCTCAACATTCAGAAAACTAAGATCATGGCATCCGGTCCCATCACTTCATGGCAAATGGATGGGGAAACAGTGGAAACAGTGGCTGACTTTATTTTTCTGGGCTCCAAAATCACTGCAGATGGTGATTGCAGCCATGAAATTAAAAGACACTTGCTCCTTGGAAGGAAAGTTATGACCAACCTGGATAGCATATTAAAAAGCAGAGACATTACTTTGCCAACAGAGGTCCATCTAGTCAAGGCTATGGTTTTTCCAGTGGTCATGTATGGATGTGAGAGTTGGAGTATAAGGCAAGCTGAGAGCCAAAGAATTGATGCTTTTGAACTGGGGTCTTGGAGAAGACTCTTGAGAGTCCCTTGAACTGCAAGGAGATCCAACCAGTCCATCCTAAAGGAGATCAGCCCTGAGTGTTCATCGGAAGGACTGATGTTGAAGCTGAAACTCCATTACTTTGGCCACCTGATGTGAAGAACTGACTCTTGAAAAAACCCTGATGCTGGGAAAGATTGAGGGCAGGAGGAGAAGGACGACAGAGGATGAGATGGTTGGATGGCATCACCGACTCGATTGACATGGATTTGGGTGGACTTCGGGAGTTGGTGATGGACACGGAGGTCTGGCGTGCTGCGGTTCATGGAGTTGCAAAGAATCGGACACAACTGAGTGACTGAACTGAATAGAAAGTACACATCTGGCTGGTCTGCTCTGCTAGTGAAGAATGTTACACATTCTTAGTCTTTGCTGAGTAGAGCACTTCGTTTGGGGAAACTCAGGCAGGGTAGATTGTTATGGTATTTATATTCCTTAACCACCTTCAGTTTACATTGACCAATAGTGCTCTTTTCCATTTTTTTCCTTCAATATTCAGAGCTGCACTTTATCCTGTTCTGATATCCTTGATCAAGCAGGAGAGTGGGGACTGTGCGGCATGCGTGTCCTGGCCTGAGTGCTCCCTGTTCACATGTGTGTGATGCCCTCTGTTTCAGTCCTCACTGTTACGTGCTCTGCTGGGGGAGCTGCCCCCGAGCCAGGGGAAGGTCAACGTGCATGGAAGGATCGCGTATGTTTCTCAGCAGCCCTGGGTGTTTCCAGGAACTGTGAGAAGTAACATTTTATTTGGGAAGAAATACGAAGAAGAGAGATATAAAGAAGTAATAAAGGCTTGTGCTTTGGAAGAGGTGAGTAATGACTTGTGAGCTGCATATACTCAAATTTCAAATGATAGTGTTGGCTTAAACTATGAGGTTTGTTGAAAGTTCTTTTTTTAAAAAATTTGAAAGGTCTTTGATTGTTGCTTTAAGCTGGTCTGGGTAAACATGCAGTTGTATACGCAGTTGTTTTAATTCTGATGTGATAGTCACAGAATGCCTTTATTTCATTTGGTGAAGCTTCATTCAGATTTAGGTTCTTTTTTTAATGGACGGTTACAAAAATTTGTAGAAACAGAGAGCACACGGTAATGGTCCCTCATGTACCCACCCCCAGCTCCAACCAGGATCAGCTGGTGGCCAGTCTTGCTGCATCTTCACCCTTGCCCTCTGCCAGCCCCACCATCATCCCATTATTATTCTGGAGCAGATCCTAGACCTCAGATTAGTCCATCTGTAAACATTTCATCTGTTTTTGTCTAAAAGATAGGAAAACCTTTGGAAAAAAAAAATTGCCAACATTATTTCACCTGAAAAATTACCTTAATTCCTAAATATCATCAACTTTCTCATCAGTGTTTACATGTTGCTAATCATCTCACTGAGAAATCTTGTTCACCATTGATGGAATCAGACTCCACATGAGGTCTGCCCACTGCACTTGGTTAGTGCCTCCTCAGTCTCTTTCAGTCTCCAGGTTTCCCTCTCTGTTTGGTTTTGACTTGTAATTTATTAAAGAAAATGTAATGCTTTAAAATTTCTTCTTAATCCTGCCTCATTTCATTGGGGGAGAGATTGTTTTCAGAAATTGCATTGAGTTTCACAGAAAATGGCAAGAAAAAACATTTAACTCTACCTTGAGATTTAGATGAAATTAGTAAATGAATGATGAAAACTGAACTTACTTAATAGGAAAATGTAATTTGGCAAAAAGAAAGAAAAACATAAATACAGATTAAACAGTATTTTACTCTCTTGAGTTATAAAAATCCATGAACAATAGTGTTAAAGGGCTCCCCCTGTGGTCTGTTCAGATCTGGACATCTTTTATACTGTGAGGAAAAGACTGGGACTGTCTTTCAAAGGTGTGGTGGTGGAGACGTCAAACCTGCTTTCTGAAGAAACAGTAATTTTGCTTGAGTAATGCTTGAACATCATAGATTTTTATCAGGTGAATATCAATTTTTGATGATGTGGACAAAATGGAATTGCTCACTCTTCTGTTTCTTTCTCCTGGTCTATGGTTGGTTAATGGGAGATTGTGTTTGCAGAACCGATGCCAAGTTAGCAGTAATCAGCAAGATTTTTATTAAATAGTGTTTATACTGTGTAAGAAAAGAAGGGGAAAGCAAACATAAAACATTGAGGCAATAGCTCCCATTTATTTAGAGTCTACATGCAAATCATTTCTCTTTCTCAGACATGCACCCAGAAGAGGGTATATGAATTATTAATTCTTTTTTTTTTATGATTATCTTCGGAGAAGGCAATGGCAACCCACTCCAGTACTCTTGCCTGGAAAATCCCATGGGCGGATGAGCCTGGTAGGCTGCAGTCCATGGGGTTGCTAAGAGCTGAACACGACTGAACGACTTCACTTTCCCTTTTCACTTTCATGCATTGGAGAAGGAAATGGCAATCCACTCCAGTACTCTTGTCTGGAGAATCCCAGGGACGGGGGAGCCTGGTGGGCTGCTGTCTCTGGGGTTGCACAGAGTCGGACACGACTGAAGCGACTTAGCAGCAGCAGCAGCAGTATGATTATCTTCAGTGTTACCATCTTCATTTTATAGTTGGTAAAATTGAGGCTTGGAGAGAGAACTTTTTAAAAAGCAGGTGATGGATAAAGCTGGAAGGTGGGGTGTAGAATAAACAGATTTCAGGTGTTTCCTCTTTACCTTAATCATGTCAACCTCCTGATGCCCAGATCAGACTCCAGAGACCCAGACCAGTGTGTGGGTGTTTCTTTTATGACTTTGCCTTTCTGGTGAAGCTCAGCCTTGTCTTTCTCCCCACATTTGAGCATCTCTGCAAAAGAGCAGGTGCTCAACAGTGACTGATATTCAGTGTTTCCCTGGGGGCCAATGCTTTGCCGCAGCCACATGGGGTGACAGGACCTGTAATATGGGCAGCGTCCGGGGCTTCACCCATCCTTGGGAGTCTGTGCAGCACAGACTCTGGTGGGAAAGGGCCCTGCAGGACTGGGCTGCACAGCGATTCTTCTGTATATGATGTGATGTTTATAAACATGGACCGCTCTCCTGTTCTCTGCACAGTCAGGACATGCAGTCAGGCCCCTCGTGCCCATTCCCTCCTTGGCAGGAAGGGAGGCCCAGGGCAGAGAAGTAGTGAAGAGATGAGCTGTGGCTTAGTCTTGCCTGCTGTCACTTTGGGTATGTTCTGTTTCCTGACTCGGCCTCTGACATTTCAAGAGGATATTGGGTCAGAAAGTTTCCAGGAGGTTTTGCTGCTGCTCTGAAGTGTCATCTCTGCCTCTGATTAGCAGGGGTCAACAAGGTCGTTGTGATACCTGGGAACCACCTAACGAGTAATGATCCTCTGCTCATCTCCTTTTAGAATCCATGACTCAGTGGATGGGTATCAGGTAGTCACATAATAGTGGTGTGCTGGAGGTATTTTGTCCTGTAGATACAGAGACTATATGTGCAGTAGAAAAGTCTTGGCCTTTGGAGAGAAGCAGTCTTAAGCAGTATCTCTAAGTGTTTGTCTCAGTTTCCTTTCTTATTAAAAGCAGGAGGAGTGAAGTTACTGTAAAGGCTATAGGCCATGCCTATGAAATGCAGGCATGTCAGGGTTTCAGTAAATGGTCGCTGTCCTTACTATTCTAACCCTTTCTCTGCATCTGTCCATCCACACATACATCCCTATAAATATAATCAAGATGTTTTTTTCCCAAGGTTCTTCCTCCTCCTACATCCCCCAAATCCTAGAGGAACAAGCACTGGAAAACAGCTTTTCTTAGAATGTCAGTAACAACTAGATGTATTAAACTAGGTCAAATTGAAGTAAATGTTTAAGTTCGTCCAGATGAAAACATTCTTCTAATAAAACATGAAGTAATCCCATTGGCAACATCAGTTCAGGCTGATGATGTCAACTCCAAGGCCCAGGAGTCAGAAGACTCAGGGATTGAGTCTCAGTTTCTCTGTTTTTTAGGTGTGTGGTTTTGGCTGATTGTCTGAACCTTACAAGCCTGTTTCTTCATTTGTAAAATGGAGATAATAATACTGTCAATCTTATAAGGTTGTTTCAAGAATGACATGCAATAGTGATTTTAAAGCACCTGATTGCTTAGGGACATAACAAGCACTCTATAAATGTTAGAATAATTTTGAAAATAAATTAGCCTCTAATTGTAAGCTCAGCCAGTTTTTAGTAAAGTCACATCCATAAAATGTGACTTGTAAGAAAGAAGGTATCTTCTTGATATATGTCACTTTCATTATTTGAGCTGATAATTTATATAGGTGCTGTACATATAGTATATTACATAAATCAACAGTAAACATATTTTGTTACCATAAGCAAGAGTGTATGTAACATTGGTCTGCATGTCATCTTTAACCATTTTTAAAAACTTTTGAGTTTTAAGTTGTTTTTTTAAAAAAACAAGTTTTTACAAAACGTTTTTAAGGCTTTTAAAAACTTTTAGGCATTACACAGTTGAAGGTATCAAGCTGATAAATTCTAGTTTGATATTTTCCCACATAGATCACTTGACCTTACAAATCCCTCTTGGATGCCTATAAGCTTGTAATTTCATCTCATATTTACCACATTCCTGCCAGCATGAAAGTTGCAGGAAGGGGGACCCCTTCCAGGGCCCAAAACAGGGCTCTTGTCTAACACTCAGAAATGAATTGTCCTAGGAGATACATGTGCTGACAAAGCAAGACATTTTATCCAGAAAGGGCACCCGAGTGGAGAGCAGTAGGGTAAGGGAACCCAGGAGAACAGCTCTGCCATGTGGCTCGCAGTCTTGGGTCTTATGGTGACAGGATTAGTTTCAGGGTTGTCTTTAGCCAATCATTCTGACCCAGAGTCCTTCCTGGTGGATGCCAGCGAGAAGGATTCTGGGAGGTGGTCAGAATGTGGCGTCTCCTTGTGACCTTTCCTGAACTCTTCCGGTGGGTGGTGTCTCATTAGTTCCATGTTCCTTACCAGGACCTCATGCAAATGGATACTGTGGTGCCTGGCCAGGGTAGGCGGTTTCAGTCAGCGTGCTTCCCTTAACGTGAACATTTTCTTTTCAGATTGCCTGGAAAATCATAGGATAATAAGTTAATTGATCCTTCTATGTCTAGGTATAGAGGTCTTCATGACTTGAGTTAGTTTAGTGTTGTCTTCATTTCAAATACACTCTTTAGTCATGACCTGGACAGCGTGATGTGAAAGAGCAAAAGGCTCTGAACGGACATGAGCTGGTTCAGAGTCCAGCTCTTCTGTTTAACAGATAACAGTCCTCATACCAGTAATGTGACCTCACTTAATCTCAGTTTCCTCATCTGTGAAATGGGGCCAGTACTTCCTGTGCAGCTTGTTGTGAGGCTTAGAGATAATCAGTATTATGGTCCAGCACAGTGCTTGGTGCACAGATCTTATCCCCCAGGAGCTGAGAAAAGCTGTCTGCATGTGTATAAATGATGGAGCAGGATAAGACGGGTCCTTCACAACAGATATAAACACAGCCTTAGGAACCCAACAAGATGAGAGATAAATCCAGGATGGTTTCATGGGACAGTGTGTTTGGGCTGAGCCTGGAAAGATTGGCAGGATATTAACAGGGCATGAGAGGAGGGGCAATTTCAAATGGAAAAAAAAAAAAAAAAAAAAAAAAACCTGTGAAAAAAGAGGGACTCAGACTCCCCCTGTTTGAGTCCGAAGTACAGCATTCTTCTACCAGGGCCTCACGTCTGGCCCTCATTAACCATTACTGCAGTCTTCTCCACGGTGTTTGTTGTTGTTGTTCAGTTGATACTTTTGAACTGTGATGCGGGAGAAGACTCTTGAGAGTCCCTTGGACTGCAAAGAGATAAAACCAGTCAATCCGAAAGGAAATCAATCCTAAATATTCATTGGAAGGACTGATGCTGAAGCTAAACCCCTAATACTTTGGCTACCTGATGTGAAGAGCTGACTCATTAGAAAAGACCCTGATGGGAGAATTTGAGGGCAGGAGGAGAAGGTGTGACAGAGGATAAGATGGTCGGATGGCATCATCGACTCAATGGACATGAGTTTGAGCAAACTCCAGGAGATAGTGAAGGAGAGGGAAGCCTGATGAGCTGTGTCTATGGGATGGCAGAGTCAGATACGACTAAGCAACTGAACAACAACAACTGAACTGCAGTGTTTGAAATCTCACCCACAGAGTGGATGTGCTACCTGGCTCCTTTTCCCTATTCATTGCAGAGAAGAAGCCGATTCTGACTCCATATTGAAACTATTTCGTTGACTTGTTTTTTGTTGCTTTTGTTATTATAATCATACTGAATGTCCTACCTCAAAGAATCCTGCTCCTCTGCCTGTTAAATTAAGTGCCTTGGTTCAGAATCCTGACCACCTGTAGAGGGCAGGAAGGAAGAAATTAACACATCCTCTGCCTGATTATTGCCATTCTAGGAGATTTGCAAGATTAATGGCCTTTTTACTTTGCTTCCACACCTCCCCATCTCTGATCTATAAAAGAACCTGGCATCTAGACCCCGATAAGATGGTTATTTTGAGGCCCTAGCTTGGCATCTTCTCAGTCAGCGGGCTCCGCAAATAAATTCTCTTCTTCCTGGCCTCAACCCCTCATCTCTCTAGCCTCTGTGGCGAGCAGAGTGAGCTTGGATTCAGTAACAAATTGAGACCCCAGATGTGCTGTGTAATGGGACTTCTCAGCACTGTTTGAATCTGGACGTTGGTCAGAACCCAATTTGATGATGTATCCTCTGCTGTTTCTATTTCTCTTTTCTTTTAAAATTAGTATATTGAAAGTAAGCTAGATAATTCTATAATAAATATTGGTATTATTTATTTGTATATAACAAATGGCTTATTTTATTAGCAAATCCTTTGAACCTGACATGAAAGTGAAAGCTTTCTACAAAACAGTGTTTCTACTGTAAGTCTCCACCATCGCTGAAGGGCCTTGGGTGAGCTTCTGGATGATGGCATCAAACCAGTGTCACTGTTTCCTAGTCTGCCTCTCATTTGTGTATCTATTCTTCAGTGAAAATTGGTGAAATTTAACTTAGAGGAAAATAACATGAATAAAAACACCTTCCTGTCAGTGGGAGGAATTGTAATATATGCTCAAGTCAGGCTTTTCCCTCTAATTTAATCAGAAAATGGTGACTGGGAAATTAGCCTGCCTTGGATTTTACTTCAAATCCTCTGAAATGCTTTGCCCATGTGGGGCTCATGCATTAATAATTTCAGAGTCACCAACACACTTGAAGTCCTACCACCAGAGTTGAAGAGAGCCTGTTTCTATCCCCTCATGTACTAATTAAAAGAGTGGATTTATATGCCTTTTCTAGAACATGGTTAAGATTTTTGTGTTATGATATGTTACTATTTTGAGAAAGAAACAAAAACAATGTAAAATCAAAGCATAAAAATTAAGTGGAACAGTTTGTAAGGACTGTCATCAGTGAAATGGAGGCCAAGTAACTCGGGTGTGTGTGTGTGTGTGTGTGTGTGTGTGTGTGTGTGTGTGTATGTATAAGGCTTGGAACCTATCTTAAAATGGTTTGTTGTTGTTCATGAAAACCAAAGCAAGAGATGGTATTAATTTCTGAGCTCCAGAAGGAGGAAGTGACACAATGATGAATTTTCACAACAGAGCAATTGCTGCCCTTCATTGGATGCACCCAAGTTAAGCTCTGAGTGAGCAGGAAACCTGTGTGTGTCTGTATGTCTTTGTGGCTGTCAGGGAGGGTTATGATGGAGACAGTCTCTATCTTTTCCTTGTGGTCGTATGCTTTGCATATTGTGATCCACACTGTGCATGGGATCCCACTGTTGGTTGGAAGAGAAAATAGACATCAGTCACCAATAGCAAGTTATAATCAATTCATGTCCTTTTTCCATTTATGGAGGGTGTTCATACACTTCCTTATATTCTCACAGCTTGAGTTTAGTGATTCTGGTTTCTGCAGCACATTATGTAGAAGAGGAAAATGAGACTTAGGGAGATCAGAGGACTTGTTTATCATGGAGACCCCAGTGTGCTACATATCTTTCTCTGCATATTTCTAAAGTAGAGACAGAAGATGGGGAACACATGTATACCTGTGGTGGATTCATTTTGATCTTTGGAAAAACTAATACAATTTTGTAAAGTTTAAAAATAAAATAAAATTTAAAAAAAAGTCAAAACAAAACAAAACAAAAAAATAAAACAAAAAAAGAAGTGAGGGTGTCATCTGCAGAAAGGTACTGCTGTGTATCTTAGGTTGATGCCTGAGGGGTTTAATAGATAATTTGAAGTAATGATTTCCCATGTAATAACTGTGTAACTTAAACCTGATTGTTACCTGGTCATTTTGGGGATTTTCTTGTCATTTAAAAAAAAAAAAAAAAGAAAAACAAAACATTTTCCCAGATACTTTGGGGAAAAATAGACTGATTTGTCTACTTATTAAATAATACTCAATTATAACTTATGATAGATTCCCAGATCCTCAAGCCAAAACTTCATATCCTTCTTAACTTTGAGTGTTTCCTGCTTCCATGGGCAAAGATCTACTTAGTCCAGCTGATCTGCTTGGTGTCCCTCAGCACGTTGTTTCTTTCCTTTTGGTTTTCCTGCCCAGCCTGCTTTTTCTGTTTCCATTTCTTGGACAGACGTCGTCTGTCACACTATGACTTGCCTTAAGTACTGTGAAGACTTGGGTCAGGTTTCATCCCTTCTCTGAAAATGGGAAGTGGAGACCAAAATCAGCAAAACTGGCAATTTAAGATAAAACAAGTCCTGTGCTTTCACCAGCCTGGACCACCAGCTCTCACACCTGTGTCTCTAGCACAGACCTTCACACTTGCATGTCCAGCTGCACAGTGATATCACTGAGAGGTCATTTCTGCTTGTCCACAAGAGAAGTGTCCTAAATCTGCCTCCATCAT
Source organism: Bubalus bubalis (assembly GCF_019923935.1). NCBI lineage: Eukaryota > Metazoa > Chordata > Mammalia > Artiodactyla > Bovidae > Bubalus > Bubalus bubalis. The sequence goes on along the minus strand of NC_059169.1, from coordinate 14,782,210 downwards.
CATCTGCAACTCAGTAAATGGTGACCCTGTCCTTCCCCTTCCTCACCCCAAACATCACACTCCTCTTCTCTTACAACCCACCCGTCCTGTCAGCAGGTTTTACAGACTCCACCTTCCAAGTATGTCTGGAGTATGACCCTGTCTCTCCATTTCCACTGCTCCCTAAATTATTCTAGTAGCCTCCTCCCTTGTATCTGCCCTCATCATTCCCCCTGTCCAAAAAAATAAACCAATCTTACTGTCTGTTTATTGCAAAGCACAGAAGTGATTCCTTAAAAACCTCAGACCAGGTCTCTCCTCCCCTTCCCCTCCCCCCTTTACTGGCAGTGACACCAGTCTCCTGCTCTGTCTCTGCCCTTACTCCCCTCATTCTTACTCTGCTCTCCTGGCCTCCTCGTCCTGAACCCCTTGGTCATCTCCCTGTGGCCCCTGCACTCGGCCCTGCCTCTGTAAGGAGCAGCATCTCCAGGTCTGCCTGAGCCCCTGCCCCTCCCCCCTAGATCTGCTCACAGCCCCCTCTGAGCAGAGGCCTCACACCCCAGTGTGGACTCCCTCCTTCACTCTCCATCCCCCTGAGCAGCTTCCTTTTCCTTCTCATCCTCAGTACTTGCACTCAGGCTTATTTTCCATATTGTCTCTCTCCCACCGTGGAGAGGAATTCTAGGCATTCTGTTTCCTCATGGCTGAATTCACTGTTCTCAGAACAATGGCTCATGTATAGTCAATCCTCAATAAATACCTGTTGAAATGGTTAAATGCATAAATGCTTTGAAAAAAATATAGAATGAAAACAAATGAAAAGCCCTGAGAAGTTTTTTAATTTTCCTTGTTACAGTTTCAGTTCAGTTCAGTTCAATTGCTCAGTCATGTCTGACTCTTTGGTACCCCATGAATCGCAGCACGCCAGGCCTCCCTGTCCATCACCAACTCACGGAGTTCACTCAGACTCACGTCCATTGAGTCAGTGATGCCATTCAGCCATCTCATCCTCTGTCATCCCCTTCTCCTCCTGCCCCCAATCCCTCCTAGCATCAGAGTCTTTTCCAATGAGTCAACTCTTCACATGAGGTGGCCAAAGTACTGGAGGTTCAGCTTTAGCATCATTGCTTCCAAAGAAATCCCAGGGCTGATCTCCTTCAGAATGGACTGGTTGGATCTCCTTGCAGTGCAAGGACTCTCAAGAGTCTTCTCCAACACCACAGTTCAAAAGCATCAATTCTTCAGTGCTCAGCCTTCTTCACAGTCCAGCTCTCACATCCATACATGACTACTGGGAAAACCATAGCCTTGACTAGATGGACCTTTGTTGGCAAAGTAATGTCTCTGCTTTTCAATATGCTATCTAGGTTGGTCATAACTTTCCTTCCAAGGAGTAAGCATCTTTTAATTTCATGGCTGCAGTCACCATCTGCAATGATTTTGGAGCCCCCCAAAATAAAGTCAGCCACTGTTTCCACTGTTTCCCCATCTATTTCCCATGAAGTGATGGGACCAGATGCCATGATCTTAGTTTTCTGAATGTTGAGCTTTAAGCCAACTTTTTCACTCTCCACTTTCACTTTCATCAAGAGGCTTTTTTAGTTCCTCTTCACTTTCTGTTTAGTCACTATGAAATAAGCCCATTGTTGTTGATTAAACACTTGTATGAAGAACTGATGCTAAAAGGTTAGGATGGCAGGAGAACACATTTTAAATCTTTTTCTTTTTTCCCTTTTCTATCTCCATACAGGATTTGCAGAATTTGAAGGAAAGAGATCTAACTGTGACAGGAGATGGAGGAACCCCACTGAGTGAAGGACAGAAAGCCCGGGTCAGCCTCACCAGGTAAGTGGGGTTTCAGTTGCCATCTGCCCTTCCTCCTCTGCGGCTTCTAGTGGACCTAAGCACACAGACCCCGCTCACAAGGTGGGCCTGTGTGAAGCAGGGTCTTGGCCCTTTCCCTAGGCTTGTAGAAGGAACCCGGAGTTGTTAGATACCATCATGATTCAGAGATGAGACCCAGGCAGTGTGAAGTGTCCTCTCCTGACGTCTCTCTATGTTTTCTAGAGCTGTGTATCAGGACGCAGACATCTACCTCCTGGACGATCCGCTCAGTGCAGTGGACACAAGAGTCAGCAGGCACTTGTTTGAACTGTGAGTTTGCTCCTGTTTTCTATCATCTCTGCTTTCCAGGAACCCTGTAGAGATCAGGGAAGAGAGCTCAGGAAAGCCTTTGTGCTCCAGGAGACTCAGCTCACTCTGCCCTGGTGTCCCTCCCTTCCCTCCACAGAAGATCCATCATAGAGAAATTTTGCATCATGATGAGGTCAGGACAGGAAAATACAGCAATTGCTTCCAGTGTGTGTAGGACAGTGGGGTCCATGCTTTAGGGAGTGAGGAATACATGACAAATTCCCCCGTTACTTGCACTTGATGGATTCAGACATTGTGGATGGATCCAGACCCCAGGGATAAGAAGGATGATGTAAAGTTTTTAAATCAGAGAGTAGAACTTGGTAACCTGGTAATGGGCTGCCAATTCTTTTCCTTTGTCATTTGCTGAAGGCACATTAGAAGTGAATTTTTCAGTACAGACATAGGGCTTCCGTGGAAAGACCCTGTTGGTTTATGGTTATTATTCTGTTGGTTTAGAAATACTTAGTAAAGTATTTACAAATGATTTATTCCACATCTGAGTATGGCTCAATTATTTAACATTTCTTCATGGATGCTTACTAAAATTAATACTTAGACTCACATGTAGGATTAACTTGAATTTGAAACTCAGTATCTTTTGGAATCTTTCTGAAGTCCTGACTCTTACTTTGTGTTTCTGGAATTTGTTGTCAGTGGCTCTTTCTTGGCCACAGAACTCCTGGAGAACAGTTCTGTTGCTTCTCTGTCCCAATACATGCTGACTGAGGCCTCTGGTGGAGTCTAGACTGGCGTCTTTGAAAGTCTCATGAATTCGCTTTTTCTGAAGCAGCCTCCACATCTACCCCATGGTTAGTTCCCTTGCTGTTGTTCACCTTGTTAAAGACAATGAGCCTTCCAGCTGCATATCAGCACCCTGCTGTATGCACTGAGATCAATACCCTTACAGGTGTTCCTGCATAGAACCTCTTACTTTACAAGGAGGACAGTGATGCAGGAGAGGGGAATGACCCACACTGGGCAGAACAAGGGAGACTAGGACACAGCTCTCATTCCTGCCACTAAGGAACCTGTCTCTGTGTGGAGCTTCTTAAGACAGATGCCAGGGGAAAGCTCAGCAGAGTCAAGGTTTAGAGAGTTTTGATACAGGATACAGTAAATGCTAAGTGGAAGTGGCAGCTGGAGACTTTCACTGAAGTTGGAAAGCTCCCTGTGCCCAGGGCTGGGAGGGAAGTGCCCTGGGGGCCTGCAGGCTGGGCAGGTGTGTGGAGGCCGAGAAGAGGACCCAGTTCCTTTGCTGAAGGAAGAGTAGAAGCTCAGGTATGGAGGGAGGAGGAAACAGGGCTGTAAGGAGAACAGCAGGTATGTCCTTGTCTGAAGGAGGTGGGGTGTTTGGCAGAGAGAAGCTATTTGGAAATTCTCGCTGTCAGGTTCTGTATTACTTTGCTGGGGCTGTCTGTCCAGGCTGCTCTCACAGGAGACCACAGCCTGGGCAGCTTATAAAAAACAGAAATTTATCCCTCAGGATTCTGGAGGCTGGAAAAGTCCAAGCTGAGTGTGCTGAGAGATTCAGCGTCTGGTGAGGGCACGATTCCCATGTCCTCACGTGGGGAAGGGGTGAGGGAGCCCTGTGGGTCCCCTTTGTAAGGGCACTAATCTCTCATGTTGGCTCCACCCTCATGACCTGTCACCTCCCAATAGCTACACTTCTAGTACACAGTGGGAATTAGGTTTCAATATATGAATTTTGAGGACAAAAACATTCAGTCTATAGCAAGTTGTCACAGTTGGGGTGCTTAAAGAACAGAAATTCATTTTCTCACAGTCCTTGAGGCTGGAAGTTGGCCGTGTAGGCAGGTTTGGTTTCTGATGAGAACGTTGTCCTTGGCTGCTGGTGGCATCTGCCTTGGTGTGTCCTCATATGATCTTCTGTCCATGTGCACCCCTGTCTCTGTCCTTTAAAAAAAAAATATTAAAATATAATTGAGTTACGTTATTGTGTTAAGTTCTTTGTATGGCAAAGTTACTCAGTTATATACATACATACATTATTTTTAATATTCTTTTCCATTATGGTTTATCTTGGAATATAAAATATAGCTCGCTACACTATACTGTAGGACCTTGTTGTTTATCCATTCTACACATAATACTTCGCATTCTGCTAACCCCAAATTCCCAGTCCATCCCTCCCCACACCCCTTCCACCCATGCAACCATAAGTCTGTTCACTATATCTGTGAGTCTGTTTCTGTTTTGTCAATAGGTTCATTATTGCCATATTTTAGATTCTACATGTAAGTGATATCATATGACATTTGTCTTTCTCGTTCTGACTTACTTCACTTGGTATGATAATCTCCAGGTCCATCCATGTTTCTGCAACTGGCATTCTTTTTCCTTTTTTTATGGCTGAGTAGTATTACATTATCTCCATGTACCACAACCATTCGTCTGTCGGTGGACATTACGTTGTTTCCATGTTTGGCTATTGTGAATAGAGCTGCTATGAATATAGGGATACATGTCTTTTTTGGTGTATGGTTTTGTGCATATATATGCCCAGGAGTGGGATTACTGGAATATAAAGTAATTCTACTTTTAGTTTTCTGCGGACCCTCCATGCTGTTTTCTACAGTGCCTGAAGCAACTTTCATTCCCAGCAGTAGTGTAGGAGGGCTCCCTTTTCTCCACACCCTCTCAGCCATTGTTATTTTAGTGTTGACCATTCTAACTGGTGTGAGGTGATGCCTCATTGTAGTTTTGATTTGCATTTCTCTGATAATTCACAACGGTGAGCTCCTTTACATGTGCCTATTGGCCGTCTGTATGTGTCTTTTGGAAAAGTGTCTATTTAGTCTTCTGCACATTTTTTGATCAGATTTTGTTGTTGTTCAGTTGTATGAGCTGTTTGTATATTTTAGAAATTAAGCCCTTGTTGGTCACATCATTTGCAAATATTTTTTCCCAGTCTATAGGTTGTCTCTTCATTGTGTTTATGGTTTCCTTTGCTGTGCAAAATCTTGTAAATTTGATTAGGTCCTATTTGTTTATTTTTTTAATTAAAAAAAAAATTGTGGCCATACCTGGTCTTTGTTGCTGTGATGGTTTTTCTCTAGTTGTGACGAGCAGGGACTACTCTCTATTTGTGGTGTGTGGACTTCTCATTGAGATGGCTTCTCTTGTTGCAGAGCATGGGGTCTAGCATGTGTGGGCTCAGTGGTTCCAGCTCCTGGGCTCCAGAGCTCAGCATGTGGGATCTTCTGGGACCAGGAATGGATCCTGTGTCTCCTGCACTGGCAGGTGGATTCTTTACCACTGAGCCACCATATTTTTGTTTATATTTCTATTGCCTTAGAAGACTGACCTAAGAAAACATAAGTATAATTTATGTCAGAGAATATTTTGCCTTTAATCTCTTCTAGGAGTTTTATGGTGTCACATCTAATGATAAAGTCTTTAAGCCATTTTTAGTTTATTTTGTGCATGGTGGGAGGTTGTATTCTAACTTCATTGATTTACATGCCTGTGTTTCTGTCCTTATGTCTTAGTCTCCTCTTCATCTAAGCACACCAGTCAGATCAGATTAGGTGCAGTGTATTTAAGGGTAACAATTACTTCTTTATGGTCCCTGTCACCAAATTCTAAGGTGCTAATAACTAACATGATGTGTGAATTTGAGGGGGACATGATTGGTGTAGAGCAGGCCTAGAATAGCAAAGTAAAAAGACTTCAGCAGAGTCAGTAGGTATGTGAGGAGCTCTGAGCTCTGGACACAAGGAGCTGGGATTCCACATCCACTAACCGCGGATTTTTAGACTTTGCTGGAAACTGCCCAAATATAAGATGTTCTTAGTGTTGGGGTGATGAAAGAGTTGTGGAGATGGATGGTAGTGATGGCTGCATAACAATGTGAATGTACTTAATGCCACTATATGGCTATATGATTAAAATGGCAAATTTCATGTTAGGTATATTGTAACACACATACACACAAACCTGCAGAGTAGCACTGAATCTTCGAGAACAGGAGAGAACAGGGTGAATGACACATGGCATGGCCTCCAGCTCTGATCTGACCCTCCTTTCCCAGCCTCTCCTGTTCATGACTTGATGAATTTTCTCTTAGAGAAGTGTCTTGTGTCTTGTCATGAGTTCAGTGACAGGCGCTAATGCTGTGACAGGGATTCCTCACCCCCACCCTCCTGGCGTCATGAGTATCTTAGCCTCCTTGTTCCAAGTACCCCACCCTGAACTCACAAATGCGGTTACCCCATCTTGTGAGCATCTGCACATGTTCTCCATCAATGCAGGAACAGATTCTGTTGGTCATAGCATCCATGTCACAGGGAGAGGAGAGCGAGGCATTTTGGTGCCAAGTAGAGTGTGCTGATCACAGAAGTTCTCCTGAGTTCTTTTTCAAACACAGGAGATATTTATAAAATCCTCTCAAATATTTTGGGTGTACCACTTTGGATATATACTTGATAGAAGCAAGCTTAAGACTGTTGTTCATAATCAGAACCACACACTCTCTAGGGAAATTTAAAGCAGAGAGTGTGAAAGCAATTTAGGAAACTACTCAGCAGCAACTGGAGAGTGTTCTCAAGTTAGAGAATCAGATGGAACAATATGCTGTGAGATATGGTGGTTGTGTGGAAACTTGGTCTTGGGGAGGGTTTTGTATTAAAAGTGAATGAATTACACTTCTACTTGCTGTTAACAGTTTCCTTCAGTCATGAATTTATATCCAAGGTCATTGAGGTTCATGACTTTTACAACTTTATGCTGTGAACATGGTGGATTCTAGCACCTACAGAAGGTGAGGGGCCTTACATGAACTGATGCAGTCTCACCTGTGTCCAGCCATGGATCCCATCCTGGTTCAGCCCCATATCACCAGACCCCTGCCTCCTGTATCATCAGCTCTTGGGGTCTGTCCTAATCAGACTCCCACACTGCTGTCTACACAGCTCACCACATGCTCCAGCCCTTTATGGACATTGCCCACCCCCCACCCCCCACCCCGCCCCATTAAGGAAGCAGCTCCAGCTCCTCAAACAGGCTTCTTCTGCCCCCATCAGCCTTTCCAGCTCGTCCCCACACCCACTCAGTATCCAGGTGTGCTGGCTCTGTGGGGCTCCTTTCTCACCCCCGTCTGTCTGTACACCCTGGTCCCTCTGTTCAGAGCAAGGGAGCAGTGCACAGGACACAGAAGGAAGGTGGAAGAAGGGACCTGCCATTCCCTCCTTCTCCTCCAGGGGGCGCCCTGCCTTTCATCTTCCCACAGCCCTCAGTGGGTGCACTTGACGATTTATGAGTCCCCCTGCTACCTATACACTATGAATGCAGGAAGGTGCCTCAGCCCAGCATCTTCTGTCCCAGGAACCCTGCACCTGCTGTGCCTTCTTCCAGGATGTTTCCCTAGATAGTCACAGGGCTCCCATGTCTCCACATCTAAGACAGCAACTCCCCTTGTTTTTCCTTCAGAGCACAGGTCACAGCCCAATAGCACATTTTCTATACTTGTTCAGGGTGTCCTCTACACGGTGCAGAGTATTCTCTTCTATATTGACCTGTGGGTGGGTCCTCAGCACTTAGGACAGTGCCTGGCTCCTCAACAAACCTCTGCTGATTGAATGAATGGAGGTGGGGACTCTCCCTGTCTTATTTGTATCACCTTCACCACGGGATGTGTCCCCTCTTAATACAGCCCTTATATAGGATTATATGTGGGATCATAGAATTAATACAGCCTTTATATAGGAATAACTGTTATTCATCTGGTTGCTGACTCAATCATTTCTATGGCATGACTTGGAAATCTTTAAAAACTTGGAAAAGAGTGTATTTTTTTAGTGACTTGGATGAAAGCATTATTTAGGAAAAGTTCCAAGCCATCAACTGATCACTTCATTGTAATTACTTGTATTACCTTATCTGTGATGGAATGTTAGGAAGAAAACATCTTAAACTTTTGGGTTGATTCATCTTGGACATAACACCCCATCATATTTGATTAACATCCACCTTTAGGGACTATTGGCAGGCAATTATGAATTAAGGAGAAAAAATTCTGTTTGAAAATTTTAGTTCTAAGTTGAAAAGGTGTTAATCAAGAAACAGGTATGAACACTGAGCTGACGGATGTCAAAAGGTGAGAATGAATCCTTTTGGACTTAATGAAGCAATGGTGTATGTTTCTACATCCAGGGGTCTTGCTTTTGATCACAGACCCAGTGTCCAGAGTGTCCCCTTAGGACTTTTCTATCCTGAGTCCAAAGCACATGACTGCTTGTGGTTATGGAGGAGTGAAGAAGGGGCCTGACCTTTACTGAGTGGATTGGTGGTTTGATTTTTCAGAATGTGTGGATGAGTTGTCATTGACCGTGTTTTGAGATGAAAAATTGAGTTTGGGTTGCTCGTCTGACGTCAGTTTTGTGAGAGGGGCTGAGATGCAGTCTGCTGACTCCAGACTCTCCATCTGACTCACTCACAGGCTGAGCTGTGGCCCAGGTTCCTGAGATTTGCTCTGCGAGGGGCTGGGGCACCCAGAGTACCTGCCTGGAGCCCTGCCTGTAGTCACCAGGGCCCCAGACTCAGCCATTTGCTTCCCTGGAGGGGTTGTGAATCCTGTGGGATGAGACTACAGCTGAGTCCCTAGGGGTCTACATTTGAAATGTAGGAGTAGTTTTTTTACTGTGAAAAAAATTTAAGGTTGAATACTGAGGGTGTCTTGACTAAGAGAACTGATGGGTCCTCTGAGCCACTGGATGATTTCCACTGTGATTTGGGCCATTCGGATTCTGTTCTTTTACTTTCATGTTTGGAAGGTGTTCAGTCCTAATGAAAGAAGATTTGCTTTCTAGATGGAACTGGGATTGTTGTAGAGACTGACAGAGGCCATGCTGACATTTATTTTATATCTAACATTCTTTGGGAAGAAGTGTCTAGCAAATGCACTCTGGCAAAGATTACCAAGAATTGATTATTTTTTTGTTGTGAATATTTACATCATTTGCCGGGGTCTAGCCTCGGCTGATCTAGGGAGTTCGAAGTGGGGACAGCATCAGCGAGGATCAGGATACAATAGCTTCAATTAGATATTAATAAAAAATGTAAAGAGTAATAGAATAAGGATAGCTCAGTAGGAAAATTCAGTGGAGAAAAGAGGCTGAGTAGCTTGGTTTACGCGGGAGACCAATAAAACTTCAAAATAAGAAGCTTGCACCACTTACGTAGGCCGCAGGCGTCCTTCTGTTCTCCCGAAGGAGAGGAGACACTGAGGCCTCCCCGGTCGGATCTTAGAAGCCCAGTCATAATTAGTAAGCATGGTGGGTTCCGCGCTCCAGATGGAGACTCAGCCAGAGTGAGAGAGAGAGAGCGACATGGGGAGACCAGTATTTCGAGAAACTGATCTCCATTCTTTATTTTCCATGGTCTACTTTTATACATTAAGATGTTATTCAAAAGTCACGTGGGGTCAGCAGTCCTGACTTTTATCAAAGTCAGGTGCTTCATACAAATGTATACAGAGGTCTTAGGGGTGTTACATCATCTTCTGGCCAGGGGGCCTGCTGACAATTTATGACCCTCTCCTTGTGACAGTGGTCAGTCAGCCAGGACACTTATTTCTCCAGGGGTGATTAGTCTTAAAACAGACGCCACCCAAATAAAGTTACATTCCTATAGGGTGAGGGTGTAGTGGGTTTTAGTTAAAGAAAGAATTTACTTAGCCTAAAGTCTAACGTGATTAATATCAAAGGTTAATACTTATTTCTTCTGTATATTCATTAATGTGGGTAAGGGCAGGGTATATGGAGACTTAGCAACAAACATTGGCTCAACAAATGAAAAACCCTTCACCAATACAATTTCTAATCAGCCCATTATACTTATACTAATAGTTTTCTAACTTTTCTAAGGAACTCGTTTCTAGAAGGTTTAAAGCATCTCATGCCTCTCACGGTTGGGAGGCTGTGAGCAATCACATGTGGCCGGACAAGCCTGTCAGACAGGCTAGAGAAACTTCAGAGGAGTTTGTAGGTTAAAACACTCTTGTCACACCCAGGAGTTTTTATTAACTGGAGCTCTAGGTCAACTCCTTCTCCAAAAGAGGTGGTGGGGAACAGCCCCCCGTAAAGTCAGAGGTGTAGGTGGGAGCACAAAGTAGTAAAGCAGGCAGGCTCTGGTTATGGGGGTAGATGCTCGAGGATTTCCAGGGGGGACTCCTGAGGCTCGATCCCGCCTTTGCGTATGTCGAGCCTCCTTCCTCATGACCTTTGCCATGGGCGGAGTGCCTCACACTGGCCCCCAACAATCATTAATTATAAATAATCACCTAGAAAGCTAAGAATGTACACATTTTTAAATGACATGGCTCCCTCTTCTCCCATTCCCAAATAGTGATAAAATAGTGTTTTAGTTTAGTCAAGTTTTGAAATCTCAGTATTACTCAGTTGTTTTCCTTTATGAAACGTAAATAATTGTTAAGCTGAGTTTTAGAGGAAAAGACTTAGCTGTTAGTGCCTCCTTCACTGGACTGATTTTAAGAATTTTTTGTAGCAGTAGATTCAAATTTGCTGCTGATAAATTTAAGAACCTAGTTGGATTAATTGACTATGTTTATTTATTATTGATTTGGCATTTAAACTAAAGATCTTTGGTTGCTATATGGTCTTTGTCTCACTGTTTTTAAAATATGTTTTCAGTTTGAGCCACTCCATTAATGTGCTTTTGGTTTCTGTACCTTTTACATTTATAGGTGTGTTCGTCAGGCCTTGAAGGAGAAGATCACAATTTTAGTCACTCATCAGTTGCAATACCTAAAAGATGCAAGTCAGATTCTGATATTGAAAGATGTAAGTAATTTCTAGAAGTCTGTGGAATTGCTAGCCTTCAGATGTGTTGGGAGAAGGCAATGGCAACCCACTCCAGTACTCTTGCCTGGAAAATCCCATGAACGGAGGAGCCTAGTAGGCTGCAGTCTGTGGGGTCACAAAGAGTCGGACACGACTGAGCGACTTCACTTTCACTTTTCACTTTCATGCATTGAAGAAGGAAATGGCAACCCACTCCAGTGTTCTTACCTGGAAAATCCCAGGGACGGCAGAACCTGTTTGGGCTGCCATCTATGGGGTCGCACAGAGTCTGACACAACTGAAGCGACTTAGCAGCATCAGCAGCAGCAGTAACAGCAGTGTTGAAGGACAGACCTCCTTTCTGGTCACTTTCCTTGGATTCATGGTAAACACCCTCTTCTCCCTCAGTTTTTCACCCTCTTCTCAGAGCTGGTGTTCACACCTTGGAGGATGAATCTAAAGCTCTGTAGAAGTGTCACTATTACACTCTAAGCCATATAAACCCTAAAGTGTGTAAGAGTGCAACCACAGGATTATTGAATCATCCCTGCTCTAATGAAGTTTGTTAAGGATAATGATGCAATTTTATTTAGAACTTTTTATTTTCCTCTTCCGTGACTTAAGTCAAAGTGTATTACTTACAAATTAGAGATTCTAACATCTGTTGGTATCCAAGAGATTCTCATACATAGTTTGCCTAAAGAGCATCTTCTATTAACTCCAGAAGTGAGGTTGGGTAGCCGAGCACCTGGATCAGAGATGCCCTCTCTGCTGGTGTCTCCAGTTGCTAGTCTCCCTGCCCAGGTCTCGTGTGTGCAGTAGGAGGACAAGGCTCTGCCTTCACGGGGCTCCTGTTCTTATGGGGACGGATGTGACAAAGAGGGAGTGAGAGTGACATCCTAGCCTCTCTAAAGAGCCGGTGCCTCATGGGGTCTGAGTGACATGGAGGTGGGGGTCACACAGTCACCTAGGGGAGGGGTCTGAGGCAGGGAGTCCTGAGGAAGGAGCTGAACTGGCAGGTTGGAGGAACAGCAGGAAGACAAGTATATCTGAGGAGAGTGAGCAGGGGATGTGGAGGGACCTGGTCTCTGAGCAGTGGCCAGGGGACTGGAACTGGCATGGAAGTCTTGGATGGTCCAGAGCAGAAGAGCGATGTGGTCTGATATCAAATTTGAGAGATTTCTCTGATGGTCACTGGAGGGGTGACAGGAGAAGCAATTCCAGGTCTTAGTAAAGCTGAGAAGACAGAAGTGTGGGGTCAGGCTAGAGTATTAGTTTCTAGAGCTGCTGTAACCAAGTACTGCAAACTGGGTGACTTAAAACAGCGGAAGTTTATCGTCTCCCTGCTGTGGAGCCTACGGGTCCCAAATTCAGGTGCTGGCAGGGCTGTGCTCTCCCTGAAGGCTCCAGGGGAGAATCCTTCCTTCCAGCCTCTGGTGTTAGCCAGCCTTCGTTGTGTTCCTTGGCTTCCAACTGCAGCACTATGTTCTCTGCCTCTGATACCACTTGGCCATTGTCCCCGTGTCTGGGCCTCTTCTCATAAGATCATCAGTCATATTGGATTTAGGGTCACCCTGCACCAGTGTGACCTCATCTTAACTTGATTACATCTGGAAAGACCCTGTTTCCAAATAAGGTTATGTTCACAGGTGTCACGTTTGAACTTATCTTTTTGAGGAGGCAGCACCATCCAACCCACAGCTCCTAGCATAGTTGGGAGGTGGGGTTTAGTGAGAAGTTTTCAGACTTGGTGGTAGTTTGATGCTTCACTTTTTGGCTCATTTACATCTGGTCCTCAGCATCTTTTTCTTTAGCACCTGAATGTTCCACAGAACCTTGGTCAGATACTTGACTTATGAAATAAATCTCTGCTCAAAGAAAGATTATTAAAATACAGAACCTCTGTCTCTCTGGAAGCAGTTCCATGTGTCTCCTCTAGGAATGTGACTCCTCTCCACTCCTGTAGGAATGTGGAGAGGAGCTAAGGTTTTTCAAGCTTGAGAGCAGTTGATTTCATGTACAAAAGGGGCACTTCTAGTGTGTAAATCCCAGTGTTGACAGTGTTATGAGCACAGGATTCATGGACAGGAGAATAACCTACTTACCAGTCCCTAGATGTTTTCAGTTCAGTTCAGTTGCTCAGTCATGTCTGACTCTTTGGGACCCCATGAATCGCAGCACACCAGGCCTCCCTGTCCATCACCAACTCCCAGAGTTCACTCAGACTCACGTCCATCGAGTCAGTGATGCCATCAAGCCATCTCATCCTCTGTCATCCCCTTCTCCTCTTGCCCCCAATCAATCCCTCCCAGCATCAGAGTCTTTTCCAATGAGTCAACTCTTCGCTTGAGGTGGCCAAAGTACTGAAGTTTCAGCTTTAGCATCATTGCTTCCAAAGAAATCCCAGGGCTGATCTCCTTCAGAATGGACTGGTTGGATCTCCTTGCAGTCCAAGGGACTCTGAAGAGTCTTCTCCAACACCACAGTTCAAAAGCATCAATTCTTCAGCACTCAGCCTTCTTCACAGTCCAGCTCTCACATCCATACATGACCACAGGAAAAACCACAGCCTTGACTAGATGGACTTTTGTTGGCAAAGTAATGTCTCTGCTTTTGAATATGCTATCTAGGTTGGTCATAACTTTCCTTCCAAGGAGTAAGCGTCTTTTAATTTCATGGCTGCAGTCACCATCTGCAGTGATTTTGGGGG
>NC_059169.1:14642726-14768406 GCF_019923935.1 Bubalus bubalis | reverse complement strand
GATGAGCCTCAGGAACCACAGCCCAACTTTCCTCAGCAGCAGCAGCAGCAGCAGGGGGTGCATGGGGGCGGGCTAGGAATAAAATTCTCTATAGCCCTTTTCCATTTAAACAGGCAGGTCCTACTCAAAGTACAAATGGAGAAAAAGGCTTCAACTAGGAAACAACCATTCAGTCCATTTTAAGAAGTAACTTGAAAGTGCAGGATTGGCTAAGAAAGACCTGAAATGTGTCAGATACAAACCATCTGCTCAAAGAGGTCACGGTCAGGTAGGGAGGCAGAAAGACACCCAGGAAGACAGAGTCTGTGCTGTAATAAAATAGGAGAGAAGTTCTGGGGAGCAGAAAAGATGGGGCTGTTAATTCCACCAGGAGAGGAGAACAAGAAGAGCTTCAGAGACCTGGTAGCACTGGAACAGGGCCTCAAAGGATAGAGAGCATCTATCTCTCCAGCAAACAGGAAAGGAAATTCCAAATAAAGAAAGACACCAAGCACAGAACTGCACACACACACAACAAACACAACTCAGTGATCTTCAACAGCACAATATCTCCATCACCTGACAACCACCCACCTCCAACCCTCTGGGACCTGCTTCAGTCTAACTCAGCACTAGAAGGCTCTTCACCACCAGCCACTTTTCCATCACATGTGCTGCTGTGACTGTGGGGCTTCATGAAGACACAATGGAGATCAGCCTGGCCCTGGGGTGCTTATAACTTAATGGAAACATGAATAAATACCTGAAAGGCCCCAACACAAGCATAACAAAAATAATGCAGTGAGAAATGGGGCTACAAGATTATTATTATTTACCAATACTTAAATAAGTCAGACATGGGTAAATTCTGATGAAGAACACTCTACTTTTTAGACACAGTGCCAAGAGGACCCAGTGACTGCCTTCCCTGTTCCTGTTTCAGGATCAGCCTTCAGTTTAAGGCTGGAGCTTCCACTGGCTAAGCCTGCAGGGTCTACAACTCACACAAAGAGACTAGAGAAGGCATTTGTCTTGTTTTTGAACAAAAGCATCAAGCAACTGTGGATGTTACCAATTACGTATTATCAATTTTTAAAAGAAGTGTTTCTCTTACCGGAGTGATGAAAACAACTTCCCAAAGCAGCTTTGCAAAAGCAGAAGAATAATGAGAACCGCCATCCCGGCAAGACATGATATTCCTATTTCCATCCAGAGCAGGGCAGTCACTGCGACAGCCTGCAGTGGCCCCACCCACAGATAGTGCAAGAACATCGTTACCTTAAAGAGAAAGAAAAACAAAGCCTTCTTCAGTTCAGTTGCTCAGTCCTGTCCGACTCTTTGTGACCCCATGAACCGCACCACACCAGGCCTCCCTGTAAATTACTAACTCCCGGAGTTTACCCAAACTCATGTCCATTAAGTCGGTGAGCCATCCAACCATCTCATCCTCTGTCATCCCCTTCTCTCCTGCCTTCAATCTTTCCCAGCATCAGGGTCTTTTCAAATGAGTAAGCTCTTCACATCAGGTTGCCAAAGTATTGGTGTTTCAGCTTCAACATCAGTCCTTCCAATGAACACCCAGGACTGATCTCCTTAGGATGGACTGGTTGGACCTCCTTGCAGGCAAGGGACTCTCAAGAGTCTTCTCCAACACCACAGTTCAAAAGCATCAATTCTTTGGCACTCAGCTTTCTTTATAGTCCAACTCTCACATCCATACATGACCACTGGAAAAACCATAGCCTTGACTAGACAGACCTTTGTTGACAAAGATCTGCTATATAGGTTGGTCATAACTTTCCTTCCAAGGAGTGTCTTTTAATTTTATGGCTCCAGTCACCATCTGCAGTGATTTTGGATCCCAGAAAAATAAAATCAGCCACTGTATTTGCCATGAAGTGATGGGACTGGATACCATGATCTTAGTTTTCTGAATGTTGAGCTTTAAGCCAACTTTTTCACTCTCCTCTTTCACTTTCATCAAGAGGCTCTTTAGTTCTTCTTCACTTCCTGCCATAAGGGTGGTGTCATCTACATATCTGAGGTTATTAATATTTCTCCTGGCAATCTTGATTCCAGCTTGTGCTTCTTCCAGCCCAGCGTTTCTCATGATGTATCTGCATATAAGTTAAATAAGCAGGGTGACATTACTCCTTTTCCTATTTGGAACCAGTCTGTTGTTCCATGTCCAGTTCTAACTGTTGCTTCCTGACCTGCATACAGGTTTCTCAAGAGCATGTCATGTGGTCTGGTATTCATCTCTTTCAGAATTTTCACAGTTTATTGTGATCCACACAGTCAAAGGCTTTGGCATAGTCAATAGAGTAAAATAGATGTTTTTCTGGAACTCTCTTGCTTTTTCGATGATCCAGCAGATGTTGGCAATTTGATCTCTGGTCCGATGCCTTTTCTAAAACCAGCTTGAACATCTGGAATTTCACAGTTCATGTATTGCTGAGGCCTGGCTTGGAGAATTTTGAGCATTACTTTACTAGCATGTGACATGAGTGCAATTGTGCAGTAGTTTGAACATTCTTTAGCATAGCCTCTCTTGGGATGGTATAAAAGCCATTAAGGACAGAGTATAGAGACAATATTCTCTGAAGGAACAAGCAGAAAACCTAAATAGAAATGACCTCACTGGGTTTTAAACCTGCTAAAGCAGAAATCCAAGTGTCCACCCCAGATGACACTGTTTCAGGCAGCACAGGGCTGACTTCAGGGATGTCCTGGGAGAATCAGACCAGCAGCAATGAAGGAAGATGTGGATTTTGACCACAACACAGATGACTCAGGGCTTCTCCAAATGCTCTCCATCCCAGAGTTTAGCCCCCATCTCCCTGGGCTCCCCAGCATCCCAGGAAAGCCTGTATTATGGTACCTACTGCTCTCTGCAGTAATTACTTGTGTATTTACCTCCCTGATAGACTGTGGCTTCTATAGGGCAGAAACTAAGCTTTATTCATCCCTGAAAGTGAGTGAGGGCCTTACTTCATGTTTTGATGAATGAATACTGGAAAAGAGAAGTGTCTACTATAACACAGATCTGACCAACAGCTATGATGTTCCGGGTCATTTGATCTATGCTTAAGGTCATTGGAAAAAGAGTGTGTGGGGACAGCAGAGAGGAGGTTGTGTCGGGGACCACCACTTGAAGGCTCCCTATGCAGCAGGCACTGAACAGGGTGCAGGGGAAAAAACAATCCCTGACCTCAGGCCTTCATCACCTAGAGGAGGAGGAAGACAGTTCAGCAAACACCTACACCACTGTGCCAAGAAGGGCCGCCTCCAGAAGGACCCCTTAGGACACTAACCAAGCTGGGCAAGAACAGTGCTGCCATTTATTATTCAGAAAACAAAACTCTCACTTATGAACAATATATATATACAATCGAATTTGTACACAGAGAAGTGAAAGTTGGATAAATAGAACCTTGTCTTACAGTCCTCAACAGAACCCTGGCTGACACCAAACCCTGGCACCTTGGCATCCCAATAAGCTGAACCCAGTGAGAAAAACAGGAAACGGAAGAGGATCCCTCAGGGGCAGCTCACCTGGTCAAACCTGTTCACATCGTTGACAGCAGGTTGACTATCTGGCCTGTGGTGGTCTTCCCATGGCTGAGCTACTCAGGCGAAGGGCCTGAAATGAGAGAGGGAGACAGAGATCCGGATTCCTAAGGTGACACCAAGTCATCTTAGAACATAACACAATGGAGCATGTGTTCCAGGGGTCTTGAGTGGTGTCGCAGGAGCAGGATGACCCCTGACAGCAGGGCTCTAGGGACCCTTCTTCAGCCTCTAACTCCTCAGTGTGGCGGCAGCCCCAACCACAAGGACAGCAAAGGGAGGAGCAGGAAGGTAAAAGAAAAATCCACCCCCTGTTTCAGTGAACTTGCACCTGTCTGAAGGTTAAAGGGTATAGGTTTAGACTTAGGAGCCAACTAAGTAATTTTTAGCCAAATTGGATGAGACTGGAGAGGTTGCCTTAGGAAAGAAATTCAGAGACTAGGATTCAATCATTCATTCTGTGGGTAACAATATTTAAACACTTTGGGCTTAGTTTCTTCATTCTGAAATGAGCAAGTATGATGTTCAAAACACTGTTCCTGTGAGGAAACTGTGGTCTTGATGCCAGTCTGCTGATTTTACAAAATACACAACCTGTGTTGCTCATTCCCTTTATTTAGTAAGATAAATGCCCTAGAGATCTGAGGAAGCTGAAAAGATACCAGGAGCTGCTTCAACAGACCACCAACTAGAGCCACTGATCCAAACAAAATGTTATACTTCATAAGAAACTTTTTCTTTACTCCTCAAGTGAAGAAGAAAACAATGATCAAGTGAGAAGGTAAAATGATATAACCACAATGGAAGAGAATACGGAAGTTCCTCAAAAATTAAACATGACATTAGCATACAATACAGCAATTACACTACTAAGGGTACACTCAAGAAAACTAAAACACAGCCTTGAACAGACAATTTGTACGCTCATATTCACAGCAGCAATGTTCACAATAGCTAAAAGGTGGAAACAACTGTCCATTGACAGATGAGCAAACACACAGAATGTTGCATAGGCCTATAGTGGAAGATTATCGAGCCTTAAAAAGGAATTAAATTCTAACACGTGCCACAATATGGATGAACCTTGAAGACATCATGCTACAGAACATAAGCCTCACATAAAATGACAAACGCTGTATGATTCCACTTACATGAAGTACTAAAGTACTCAAATTCACAGAGATAAGAAGTAGAATGGTGCTGGGTGTGGGGAGAGGGGTTGGGGAGTTAGTGTTTAATGGATGCAGAGGTTCAGTTTGGGAAAAAGAAAAAGTTCCAGAGATGAATAATGGTGATGGCTGCACAACAATGTGAGTGTGCCTAATGTCACTAGATGCTGTACTTAAAGGGAGTGAAAACGGTCAACTTTACACTGGGAGTATTTTACCACCACCACAACAACAAAAACAATGATCAAAAGCCAGAGGTAATTTTACCAAAGCTGTGGAAATGGCAAGTCATTTTTATATACGATACCTCCTTCACAATCATTCAAAATTCAGCTGCAAAGAGCACAAAATGCTGAATGGGCCATTTTAGGAGTGGAATATGTGCAGCCTTAGAGACCGCCTGGAGACCTGCCCCAGCCTGGAATCCATGGTCAGAACAAACTATGGCTACGGGCTTAGCAACCACTCCATTTCTAATGCCCAATCTGATTCCTCCCCAGGACCAGGGATCAGGAGGTGGGGCCTGAGCATGAACCATGGAAGTTCAGAGGGGCCTTTCAGAGCTGCTCGGCAACACCAGCTGTGCCCTACAGAATCAGCCCACCTGTAACCTGAAAAGAAGTGTCTTGTTTCTGCACCCCAGCAGGACTCTAGATGCAAGGCTGTGCGTGAGGAAATTTGTCTTTTCCAGGTTTCTGGAATTTCAAGTTATGTCTATGTTATAATCCCCATAAGTCCTGACTTCATATAGGGCCAACATTTAGGTAAAATCAAGGCAGTAAATGAACTTCTTGGGAGATATTTACCTTCACATAAGCCAATGTGCCAGGTCAGATCACATTTCCCAAAGGCAAGATTCCAGTGTGGTGGGAAGAGGAAGAAACACAGGTAGACAATGGCTCACCTGTGCAGCAGAGTGAGCTTTGAGTAAACCATCACCTTACCCCTAACTTAAGCTTTCACAACACGGTTCAGGTAAAATTTCGCAACTATTATGAGAGTTAAGTATGATCTGGAAAGACAAACATTTAGCCAATTTGTGGGGAAATCTGAGTATCCATCTCCTAAATGATTAAAGACAAAACAGAATAACAAAGATGATGATAAATGACAGTAAAGACCTCTGACTGCAGTTTGCGGGCACAGTTGCAATTTCCACATCACCCAGAAGGAAAGCAGCTCAGATGCTGTTGTCAGACAAGACAGTGAGATGCCAGGTCCCCAGTTTCACACAATCCTGAAAAGTACAACACTCTGCTCAAGGAAAAATGAGAAGACATCTCACTTCCTGCTGAAAAAAGTATTCTGAAGAAGCAGAAGCTCTAGATAAGCAGCAGCCAGGTAAAGAAGCAATATTTTCAATTTAAGCTGCTTGGTTTTGTCTTTCAATGAGGAGTTTATTTATTAATAAAAACTGCATATGTTTAAGGTTACAACATGATACTTGGGTATAAATACACACTGGGAAATGGTTACTGTAGTAAAACCACTTAAAGTATCCACTACCTAATATAGTTATCCTATTTAACATGTGTGGTGAGAACATTTAAGATCTACTCTCTTTGAAAATTTCAAGGATACAATACAGTCAAATAAAGATTTTTTTTTTAAACAGTCTAAGGCAAAGACATATCCAGGATCAAGTTTATACAGAGCCCTTCAGCTCTTGACACTGATATATCTGTGGCAATACCTTTGTAAAGATACCTGAAAGCTTCACTCTTTTTATACTAGTTTAGACAAGGGTAAACTATGGACTAATTTCATGGCATTCCTCAATACAAAATCACTAAACACATTAAATCAGTTCTTATTAAAACTGCTACAATGCATACTAAAAATAAAAGGAAATATTGTATTAAAATAATTTAAATGAAGAGCAACAAATTATCTCTAGAATTCATAAAACAATGTAAAATTTCAAGTTTCATCTCAAATATCCTATTTTCTTTCATACAATTAACAAAAATTATCTATAAAATATAAGGAGTGAGTCTATATGTAGCATGAATTCTCTTTATATTTTTCCCTAGCAAACATAATTATATTGAATATAATTAGATGGGTCTTTTAAAATTAGAATCAGTCCCTTTATCAAATACATTCTCTGCTCTTAGATATAGTTTGATAGATCCAATCTCTGAAGCTCACTTTTAAATACAAATTTGATGTACCTGAAAGTATTAATGAATGACAACAAAAAATTTCCATAAACAGCACTATGGGAATTGGGCATGAAGACATTGAAAATCAACTTGATACTTTTCATACTTATTCTTGAATATTAATTTAATATTTTACAGTACAAATTTAGTGGTTATTATGTGACAGCCTATGGCTAAAAATTGCCAAGGACAGTCCACACGATCTCAAAAGAAAACATTTCTTTATTTATTGGTAAAGTTTGCTTCAGCAACAACAAACTTGGCTTGATGCAAAAGCAAACTTCTCTAGGAAGGTGTAAACAATCCCAGTTACAAAATTTGTAATTTACAGAGAACTTTCCCCAAATGTTCCTGATCCCTCAAGAGAGGAACACACCGTGGTACCGAGCGACACTCACCTTGCGGTAGATCATACGGCACACGGCTACTCTCAGCCTCATCCCCACGCGCTGCATGCGGTAGAAGCACAAGTGGTGCAGAACGGCCCACATGAGCACGCAGGCGCTCAGCGCTGCCGCGTAGCCGTAGGCTTCGTGCAAAGCGGCAGAATCGGAAAGATGGTACTTTTCAACATAGCTAATCATTTTCCCCAAAAATATGGGTTGAACTACCCTGGTGCCTTCCTAAAAGAAAAGAAAAAAGTCTTAATTAGAAATGTCAGTTTTTCTTTACACAAGATTTACTTTTATCATTAGCATGTTTAAAATACATTTTGACAAAACGCTACATTCGTGACTAATTTAAAAGAAAAATATGCAGATTTATTATCTCCTATAAGACAAGCAGGCAACAGTTTAACCTTAAGGCAAAATTTTTCCATTCAAACATAGTAAAGCCTTAGTACATTGTGCTTAGCACAGCGTGGATACTCAACAAATATCACAAACAGGCTCAATACCAACTGAGCCTTAAGATGAATAAAGAAAAAGGTGGCAGAAGCAGAGGAAGAAATCTGCTTCCACAGGAACAAGCCTGCTGGCAGCCTGCCCCTGTCCCCCATACTCTCAATGTCCCAGCCCAATAGAAAGTCAATGTGGTTCACATATGGGAGACACGCTTTCATCACCTTCTTCATGAATCCTTATGAACCGAGACACTGGCACAAACACATCCACTGTTTTCTACCCCAAACTCCACACATAGATCCACGGAATGGAAACCAGCTTTGGCTGGACTACCACAGAGAAACCAGGTTTGGCAGCTCTGCAGGCTCTTAGCTCCAGAGAGCACTGCCTCAATGTCTCTACCCTCTAGAAGTTGGAATGTTCCTTGGAGTAAAAAATTAAACATGGTGGAGGAATAAAATAAGGGAAAGGGGATCAGGGGCAAAAAAAAAAAAATCTATAAAATTTTTAAAAATAAATAAATCACAGGATTATAATATACAATATAGAAAATTTATTCAATAATATTGGAATAACTTTGCATGGTGACAGTTGGTAACTAAACTTATCATGTACTGTATAAAATATTAAATCACTAATGATGTATACCAGAAACTAATATAACATTGTAAGCCAATCATACTTCAATTTAAAAAATTCTTTTAACTTTATATTAAAAACTTACATATGCTTAGAAAAAGAAAAGAAGGTGGATATAAAACCCTAATTTAAAACTCAAGGTCATCACTGTGGGTATTACCAACACCTAATGGCTAATGCGATGCTCTCAGGAACCAGCAGGGCACACACAGCAGGTCTGCTCGGCAGGTCCCTGTCCACTCTGCTCAAGGCCCCCTCCTCCTCTCCTGCTGTGTGGTCCTCAGTGGTTGCTCTCAAGCCGCAGTATCTCTGCCACCAGCAGCCACTCCTCAGACTCCTGGATTGAGCAAAGTGAGGGACACATGGAAGAAAGGGTTGGGGAATAAATGCAAAGACCGCTCAGCTCTCGGGGAACCAGCCGTGAGTAGAGGCACAAAGTCCACTTTGGGACGCAGAGGATTCTGTTTACTTCCTGCCCATCAGCTGAGCTCCAAAGGGAAGATTTACACAAACATGTGCTTCCCCACAGCCTCCACCTGGACCAGAGACCATCAGCAAAAGTGGACTCAGACAAAGAACAAGTGTCCGGACAAGGCCGGGCCACATCTAAGGATCCTGGGAAGAGGACATAACTCCCAGCCACTCCTCCCCTCTGAGGATAGAGGACTGGGTGAACCCACTCCAGCTCTCTGAGGTCACCCCACTTATACACCAGCAGGTAAAGACCTCACCTCTCAGAGAGAAGCCCTTATGACCTAGGGAGGTGGTCTCTGTGTCTCTGGCCCAGGCAGAAACTTCAGGTTCCTCCTCTCCACCCTGAGAGCCCTGGGCCTGCGGAAACCTGTCCTCCCCACCTGCAGTCCCTATGGAGGTGCACACAGAGGCCAGAGTGCTGGGAACTCTCTGCCTGTTCTGTTCTAATCAGCATTGACCTGCGAGGGCTCCACAGCCTGGTACCTGTTTCTCCAAGTGGTAGAGATACTCCTCAGTTCTCATAGGACAGAGGTTTTCATATTTCAGAATCCTAAGAGCCTCACCCTGGACTGGCATCACCCTGCTTTTTCCCACTGGTGCTGCCAGGAGTACCTGGGAGGCCCTGCTTGTGCTGTGGGTGGAAGAGCACACTGCTTAGGATCATGGATGATCCATGGGGTGTTCTGTGCAGCCAAGGAATTGAAAGAGGGCTGGAGGTCACCAAGGAAACACGTTTGTGTTTTAGAAAATCCTGGGCTGAGTTTAGATCTTTCATTATCAAAAATATAAAGACCAATAAGCAGTACAGATAGATCACAACATGGAAATTTGCTTCATAAAATGAATTTAAGTAACTAGTACTGCTACTGCTACTAGTACTAGTAGTACTAGCACACAGGTGAGCCCCTACATTCAAGGTCCTCTACTCCCACATCTCCGCCATAACCACCCAGTGACCAACCTCCTGAAAGGGCCCAGGGCTCTACCAGTTGCACCTTATGCAGCCCCAGGCCTGGCCTTCCTGGATCCCCAGCAGGAAGTATTACTGGGTCTGGAAAACTTTGAAATCAACACTCCCAGCACCACAGTGGGGCAAATTCCCTCTCAGGAAGAACCTCAGATTCTGCAGCCTCTCCCTCTATGTCTGCTTCTCCCATGAACTGCCACAGCCAAGACCCAGGACTCATATTAGGACGGGATCCATTTGAGGCTTAGCAATCGCACCTAAGGAACCAACAGCCCAGGACAGCAAGAAAACCCGCATGGGCTATGCTTTGAGACCCACTTGCCTTCAAGCCTCTTTATCATCTGGTATCAAAGAGAAACTAGAGAACCAGTGACAGCAGAGAAAGATCTGCTCCAGGATATGATCCAACATTAAACCCGGAGGCCACTCATCCAACCAGGCACCTGGCATTAGTCACAAGTACACACCAAGGCCCCAGGGTTTCCAGACAAGCAGAATTCATGAGAACTCACCCAGGACAGAAACCTGCATAGAGGGTGCATGAGTTCTCCACAATTCACAGTGAAGCTGGAGCTCCTCCCCACAGGGGCTCTGGCCTGGCTGACCTGGCCCATGGGGAGGGGGCAGCCCAGGGAAGGGAGTGATCTTGGGAGCTCTGGCAGCTCCAGCCCAGACACAGGACCCCGGGTTCTGTTCCACAGGAAGGGGATGATCCTTTCCTAGGAAAGCATTTATCATATGTGACCTGGGAAAGTCAACAATTACTTGCTGAGCAACTGTCAAATGTCTTATGTTATTCTGGGCTCCAGTCCAAATTTGAGTGAGTAATAGTCATTCAGTTGTGTTTGACTCTTTGGGACCCCATGGACTGGACACTGCCAGGCTCCTCTGTTCATAGAATTCTTCAGGAAAGAATACTGGAGTGGGTTGCCATTTTCTTCTCCAGGGTATCTTCCTGATGCAGGGATCAAACAAGGGTCTCCTGCACTGCAGGCTTATTCTTCTGAGCACCAGGAAGTTCAGTTCAGTTCAGTCACTCAGTCATGTCAGACTCTTTGTGACCCCATGGACTGCACCATTCTGGGCCTCCCTTTCCATCACCAACTCCCGGAGTTTACTCAAACTAATGTCCATTGAATCCGTAATGTCATCCAGCCATCTCATCTGCTGTCATCCCCATCTCCTCCCACCTTCAATCTTTCCCAGCATCAGGGTCTTTTCCAATGACTCAGTTCTTCGAATCAGGTGCACAAAGGATTGGAGTTTCAGCTTTAGCATCAGTTCCAATGAATATTCAAGACTGATTTCCTTTAGGGTGGACTGGTTGCATCTCCTTGCAGTCCAAAGGACTCTCAAGAGTCTTCTCCAACACCACAGTTCAAAAGTATCAATTCTTTGGTGCTCAGCTTTCTTGATAGTCCAACTGTCTCATCCATACATGACTACTGGAAAAACCATAGCTTTGACTAGACGGACCTTTGTTGCCAAAGTAATGTCTCTGCTTTTTTATATGCTGTCTAGGTTGGTCATAACTGTTTTTCCAAGGAGCAAGCATCTTTTAATTTCATGACTGCAGTCACCATCTGCAGTGATTTTGGCTCATGTACTATTGAAGCATGGCTTGGAGAATTTTGAGCATTATTTTACTAGCATGTGAGATGAGTGCAATTGTGTGGCAGTTTGAGCATTCTTTGGTTTTGCTTCTCTTTGGGATTGGAATGAAAACTGACCTTTTCCCAGTCCTGTGGCCACTGCTGAGTTTTCCAAATTTGCTTGCATATTGAGTGCAGCACTTTCAAAGCATCATCTTTCAGGTTTTGAAATAGCTCAACTGGAATTCCACCACCTCCACTAGCTTTGTTCATAGTGATGCTTCCTAAGGCCCACTTGACTTCACCTTCCAGGATGTCTGGCTCTAGGTGAGTGATCACACCACTGTGATTATCTGGGTCATGAAGATCTGTTTTGTATAGTTCTTCTATGTATCCTTGCAACCTCTTCTTAATATCTTCTGCTTCTGTTAGGTCCATACCATTTCTGTCCTTTATTGTGCCCATCTTTGTAGGAAATGTTCCGCTGGTATCTCTGATTTTCTTGACGAGATCTCTAGTCTTTCCCATTCTATTGCTTTCATCTCTTTCTTTGCATTGATCACTGAGGAACGCTTTCTTATCTTTCCTTGCTATTCTTCGGAACTCTGCATTCAAATGGGTATATCTTTCCTTTTCTCCTTTGCCTTTAGCTTCTCTTCTCTTCACAACTATTTGTAAGCCTCCTCAGACAACCATTTTGCCTTCTTACATTTCTTTTTCTTGAGGATGGTCTTGGTCCCTGCCTCTTGTACAGTGTCACAAACCCCCATCCATAGTTCCTCAGGCACTCTGTCTATCAGTTCTAGTCCCTTGAATCTATTTCTCATGTCTACTGTATAATCATAAGGGATCTAAGTCATACCTGAATGGTTTAGTGGTTTTCCCTACTTTCTTCAATTTAAGTCTGAATTTGGCAATAAGGACTTCATGATTTGAGCCACAGTCAGCTCCTGGTCTTCTTTTGCTGACGGTATACAGCTTCTCCATCTTTAGTAGCAGAGAATATAATCAATTTGATTTCATATGGACCATCTGGTGGTATCCATGTGTAGAGTCTTCTCTTGTGTTGTTGGAAGAGGGTGTCTGCTATGACCAGTGTGTTCTCTTGGCAAAACTCTATTAGCCTTTGCCCTGCTTCATTCTGTATTCCAAGGCCAAATTTCCCTGTTACCCCAGGTACTCTTGACTTCCTATTTTTGCATTCCAGTCCCCTATAATGAAAAGGACATCTTTTTTGAGTGTTAGTTCTAGAAGGTCTTGTAGGTCTTCATAGAACCATTTAACTTCAGCTTCTTTGGCATTACTGGTCGGGGCATAGGCTTGGATTACTGTGATATTCAATGGTTTGCCTGGGAAACAAACAGAGATCATTCTGTCATTTTTGAGATTGCACCCAAGTACTGCATTTCGGGATCTTTTGTTGACTGTGATGGCTACTCCATTTCTTCTAACGGATTCCTGCCCACAGTAGTAGATATAATGGTCATCTGAGTTAAGTTCACCCATTCCAGTCCATTTGAGTTTGCTGATTCCTAAAATGTCGATGTTCACTCTTGCCATCTCCTGTTTGACCACTTCCAATTTTCCTTGATTCATGGACCTAACATTCCAAGTTCCTATGCAATATTGTTCTTTATAGCATCGTACTTTACTTCCATCATGAGTCACATCCACAACTGGGTGCTGTTTTTGCTTTGGCTCCGTCTCTTCATTCTTTCTGGAGTATATTTCTCCACCAATCTCCAGTAGCATATTGGGCACCTACTGACCTGAGGAGTTCATCTTTCAGTGTCCTATCTTTTTCCCTTTTCATACTTTTAATGGGGTTCTCAATGCAAGAATACTGAAGTGGTTTGCCATTCCCTTCTCCAGTGGACCACGTTTTGCCAGAACTCTCCTCCAGGGAAGCCTACTATTAAGAGACATTTCTAAGTATAAAGACAGGTCAACTTAAAAGTATCCTCAGTACATGTTTCACTTTATCTTACAATCTACAGACAATACATTAGAATATGTAATGAATCCATACACCTTGTCCAAAGGAATACCCAAGACAGAAGTAGCAATAAAATTATAAATGACAGTCATCAATCAGGTGAAATAATTTAGATGAAGCTTGTCTCTCTCAAAGAGATGGACTGGGCAAGTGGTCAAGAGGGAAATACAATGTGCTTTTAATTTTGTATGATAAATAATGTTCAGTTCCATGTTGTTGAACATAGGTCTGCTGTTGCCACATAAATCCTATACTTCAAATTACTGTCCAAATGCTTTACTAAAACTCTGCTTCTGGCCTTTGTTTTGGAATCTGTTACGTTTGTTGCCATCTCCTGATGGCTGTTCTCTGAAGTTTACTTCCTCCAAACCACAGGACACATATTCCCTGAGGTTGTAAGATCCTCTTTTGGTCAAGGATCACTCAATATTTATATTGAGCACCAAAAACATCCTAACATGGCATAAAATATCTTTCCAGTGCTGCTATCCTTCCATTACACCATGTTTTAATCAGTTAAGAGAAAAATAGTAATCTCCAGAGGTCAAGCCCTTTACGAATCTGTCTATTCTAAAGATAAATACAACTGCTGATCTACATCATGATTCCTAGATGAGATTTACCCTCAGACCTTAAATCCCTGCCCTCTCCCCGCCTCAGTCCATCCATCTCAGGACTGACCCACATATACTCAAAATCAATGCACTGTATGGAAAAGCTTTTACCTCAAGACATGTTAACATTCCCAAAACTAAGTAGGATTTCCCATAACAGTTTATGATCGCTTTCATTAAAGAAGGCTCCCGTGCATCTTTCTGGGCTCTCAACACTTCCTGATCCCAGTACCTGCGAAGAGAGGCAAAGCACAGTGAGGAACAGCCCTGCCGCAGGAAAACAGGGGAGGGACAGAGCAGAGACAAGCCTTCACTACAGGGCTCTCTGTGGCTCCCCATAGATGCTGGCTAACTGCTCGCAGGGCTCCCGAAAGATGAGCAGTGCAGACACTGAAGCACCAGGAAAAGCACCAGACCAGGTCTTCAGAGAAACGTCCCAGATTCTACAAACAAGTTCCTGCTAAGCTTTGCTGAATTCACAGGTCATGAGCAGCCCGGAAGGACAGACACTGTCCTCCAGGGACCCCACCTCTGGGGACAGAGCTAGGTCTCCAGGGCCATGGCTGTGGGCTCCCTCCACATCCACTCACACAGGGAACACAGGCTCCCCCAACCTCCAAAGTGGGCTGAGCCCAGGGTCAGCATGAAGGGCTGAGGCTTCAGTGTCAGGGAAAGAGGCTCAGAAGACCCTAGAGGAAGGCAAAGGCCCCTCCCCACAAGCCTTTAGCCCCATGGAGAAATTCTCACTCTTCTAACCGTACTCCCTGATGCCTGTGCTCACCCTTGCAGCTCTTCTCCAAGGTGCTGGGAGCGATCTTCTGGAAGCACCGGGTACATGTCATCTTTTTCCAGTTTCCGTTTGTGACCAATTTTAAACAAGGGGTTTAGCCACCTGTTAAACATTAAAAGGAGAGTGACATATATTCAAATTGCATTTCTTTAATTAGAATCCTACGTTCATGGACATTGTTTAAAAAAAAAGTCTATATTTTAACTATACAAAGATATAGGGAGAAAATTAGACATATGCTTCAGATCAGATCACATCAGATCAGTCGCTCAGTCGTGTCTGACTCTTTGCGACCCCATGAATCGCAGCACGCCAGGCCTCCCTGTCCATCACCAACTCCCAGAGTTCACTCAGACTCACGTCCATCGAGTCAGTGATGCCATCAAGCCATCTTATCCTCTGTCGTCCCCTTCTCCTCTTGCTCCCAATCCCTCCCAGCATCAGAGTCTTTTCCAATGAGTCAACTCTTCGCATGAGGTGGCCAAAGTACTGGAGTTTCAGCTTTAGCATCATTCCTTCCAAAGAAATCCCAGGGATGATCTCCTTCAGAATGGACTGGTTGCATCTCCTTGCAGTCCAAGGGACTCTCAAGAGTCTTCTCCAACACCACAGTTCAAAAGCATCAATTCTTTGGCACTCAGCCTTCTTCAAAGTCGAACTCTCACATCCATACATGACCACAGGAAAACACATATATCAGGGTGTCGATAAGTCACTCTGGCTTACACAGAATATAACTGAACTAAAATACCCTGTTTGTGGTCTACTGAACATACATTGTACATCTACTTTAATTATTAAGAAAAATACATTTAGAAATCAAAATAATGTTACCTTGGTTCAGGAGCACAGAATAGAGCTGAATGGCCTTTGTGGATAAGGCTATAGATAGGTTCCTGTACTACAAAGCACTTAAATTTTCTGAACTGTCAGACTCAAGGATTTTGCTGTTGTTTTTTGGTGGCTAAGTCGTGTCTGACTGGTTTTGTGACCCCATGGACTGCAGCCCTCCAAGCTCCTCTGTCCATGGGATTTCCCAGTCAAGGATACTGGAATGGGTTGCCATTTCATTCTCCAGGGGATCTTCTTGGCTCAGGGATCGAACCTGTGTCTCCTGCACTGGCAGATGGATTCTTTACCACTGAGCCACCAGGGAAGACCACCAGACTCAAGAATGCCTCAGTCACATTCACATAAGATGCAACCTTGTGGTCTCAAGACCTCCTTAGTTCAGCTAATAACACAAAGGAAAATTTACAGGGAATCACGTTACAATACACCGCCCTGAGTCCAACAGGCTCTGGACCCTGACCTCCTTACAGCCCTGTCAGAGTCCCCTCACATGAGCCTCTTTCTGACCCCGACCATCTGAAGATGTCCTAAAGATAAGCAACATCTTTCCAAATAAAATGAATACATTGATTTTTCTTATAGTCCTCCCTATAATTGAGGCAGAAATTGCTAGACAGTGTAAGATTTTTTTAATTTCAATTTTTAATTCCTTTTTTAATGTCAAATTTTCTCTTCTCAAGTAAGCATCTCACTCTTTGCTCCAATTTCCAGGCATTCAGAGGAATCCCTTCCTGGTCTGGAAGGTCATAAAACATTCAGACCCAGGACAAGACAATTATTAACTGCTGTCCAGTTTATCAAGAGAAACCTCCAAGAAGCCCATTAACACTTAAAACATACATTTGGTCCCTAAATAATGGTCTGGGATCTTGAGAAAGGGTCAAGGGATGGCGTTGCAATGTCTAGAGAAACTGAGAAACTGGGGTTCCAAGAAAGCCATAAAATCAACAAACTGGACATTGTGATATTTACATTAAGTCATGAATCAACCAAAAATGTACAGATCAATCTAGAAAAGATATAAAACTGCTATTATCCTCACCTTTTGGGGTCCTTTCACCCCCTCTTAGAGTCTATGCTGAGGACTTTGTATCTCTATGTTCTAAAATAAAACTTTGCCTCTGTGTTTGCGAGTTCCCCGGAATTCATTCTTAGGCTCTGTGAACAGAACTCAGGTTTCACGTTTCATTATCACTTCCTGGCCGATTAATTTCTTTTCAAATGTAACACAAGACTTTCATAAGGGCTGAAATTTTACTGACTGTGGGGTCTGCCACCTTCAGCCTCAGTTGCGGAATAAATACTGATGTGCTGCAATTCATGGGGTTGCAAAGAGTCGGACACGACTGAGCGACTGAACTGAACTGATACTTTCAGGAACTCCACTAACAGTGGAGAACATCACCAAACTACAGTTCAACCCCTTCATGCCCAGGCTTCTGCTCAGGGACATCAATTACCCTCATTGCCACCCCATCCCAGCAAAGGGGTATGTGTTAGTCAAATCCCTATTTGCTTTGGACCCAACCAATATTTCCAATGAGCCCTCCACCTCCAGACATGACTAACTCTAGATACAGGCCATGCACAAGGGCTCTGGGAACAGGATCATACCAGACCTGAGGGGGTCTGGTCTGTGGAGGCAATATGCTGGATGGAAGGGCGCCAGCATCAGTCTAAACATGACTCAAGAAAACCCAAACACAGTTGAGCCCCTGAGGGTCCTCGAGGCCCCTGGGGGCAAGGACCACCCACATTGGGTCATTAACTGTCTCCAAGAAAACTCTACTAGTGGCTACTGGGCTATAAGAGGTACACACCCCAATCTAGGTCACATTCAGATTTTAATTACACTCACCCCACCTCCCATCTAAATGGAGCCATTCATCTAGTCAGGAGGGAGCTGGACTAGACTGGTAATGGAAGGAGTTGTCGCCCCTGTAGCATCCTTGGTGAGCCTAGCACGAGAAGCAATTTATAAAGCCAAAGCTACTAAAAACAAAAACAAAAGCAAAAAGGGCACTGGAACATTGGCCTGGGCAACTAAAGAACCCAGCTGTAACTTTAGAAATATGAAATCTTCACTGGGCCGCTGGTCCATATGACACTCAACCACTGCATAGTTCCTGATTACCTGCTGGCTGATCAAGGAGGAATTCATGCCCTTGCAGCTATTTCTTGTTGTTTCTATGTTAATGTGAGTGGTCAAATAGAAGACAGTGTAACCTGACTGGTAGAGAAGACTGCTAGCAGACAGAGAAGGATGAATATCATATGATATTGCTTATATGTGGAATGTACATAAAGGCTATAAATGAACTCTTTAAAAAATAGACTGAGAGTCCCAGAAGTAGGGGGGAAAAAAAAGCTATGGTTAACCAGGGGGTGAGAGGAGGGACAAATTGGGGCACTGGGATTGACATACACACACTGTAATATATAAAACAGATAACTAAGAAGGACCTACTGCATAGCACAGAGAACTCTATTCTATACTTTGTAATGGCCTACATAGGAAAAGAATCTAAAAAAGAGTGTGTATATGTACATGTATAACAGATTCACTTTGCTGTAGAGCAGAAACTAACACAACATTGTAAATCAACTGTACTCCAATAAAAATTCAAAGAGAAAGTCACTTGATCAAATACTCAGAATAAGAAGGGCCCTGACTGAACAAATCTGGGACAGTATCAAAAGGGTAATCTCAGCTTCCTGGGCTTCTGCCATTCTTAGGACCCCTTACAATTATTCTCCTCCTGCTTTTTGGTCTGTGTATCCCCAACTGCCTCATTAGTTTTATCTGGTCTTTATCTGGGTGTGAGAATTGGGACTTCAGCCAGGTGACAATCATATTTATTTTAGCTATCCATTCCAGTATTCTTGCCTGGAGAATCCCATGGAGAGAAGAGCCTGGCAGGCTACAGTCCGTGGGGTCACGAAGAGTTGGATATGACTGAGTGACTAACTCTTTCACTTTCACTTCCTGCTTCTGTCTTAGCCTCAGGCTCAAAAGAGGAAGTTATAGAGAAAAATAAAAACTGGTTAGAACTAACTAACCTCAAAATTGGAGGAGGAAATGGCAACCCACTGCAGTACTCTTGCCTGGGGATTTCCACGGTCAGAGGACCTAGAGGGCTACATTCCACGGCATTGCAAAGAGTTGGCCACAACTGTGCAACTACCTTCCACTTTCAGGCCCCAAATGGTAAAAACCCTAACCTCCCCTAGGCCTTGAGCCTCATTTATGCATTCGCTGTAATATATTAGTGTGCTAAATGGCATACTCACCCGTGCCATGACAGTTGACAATAGTCATGACAACAAACCACACAAGGACTAAAAATGAGTGTTTCCTCAGTTTCAGGTCCAAACCACATCCTTGTTCTCAGATAAGTCATGAATATTACTCCCTCTCTTGATTCAATTTGCTTGCTTTTACCTTGACCCAAATTGGGTTGAGAGCTTGATTTGTGAACTAAGCTCTCGCTTCTCCATTCTTTGGTCATTGAATAAAACTTGTGCTGTTCCAGTCTCACCATCAATTTAGTTATTGGCTGTGGGAATCTGAGTGGAAAAGCAACCTCTTCAGCCAAGAAAAGGGGTCTTAGCCTGGGCTAGGAGCCCAGCACAAGGTGGGAGACCAATTTGGTGACATCAGTTACATATACAAGGAACACCGTCTTCAGAGCCAGACTGCTTGACTTGGGATCCTGCTCCATTACTTACTGGCTGTGTGGCGGTAAGCAACTTACTCAACCTCTCTGCTTCAGTGCCTTCAAGTATAAAATAAGCAGTAATAGTGCCTTTCCCTCCAGCAGGAAAACTGGAAATGGGTGCCTACCGAAATCAATGAAAAGTCCTCACCTTCCCATTTCCAGGCACACACACTTTGAAACTTCACAAACAGAAGGTGTTTGGAAAGTTCCTTGCCCTGCGTGAAGTTAAGGAGAATTTTTTTCTACTTTATTATTATTTACAGTAACCATACCCATATTCCTTCTTCTAGGCCCCTCTTTCCTTTAGGGCCACCAAATGGCCAAAAGATGAAGCTACACACACTAAATACACCACCATCAAAACAAGCATAGGAGCTCCCAATCCCTGGAGATCCCCCAGGGTGTCCCATAAAGGAAGGAAATACTAGAAATTTGGGAAATATAAATGGGTTAGGGTCCAGAAATAAAACAACTAGTAATCATCCAAATATGATTAAAGCCCAAAGGTTTAGGACCACATAGTCAGTGGCCCCAGTTACCACATGCAACACTTTAGTTAAGAGCTTCAACTCTCTGAGCTGTTTTTTTCATCTGTGTGTTTCCTCTGGGCTCAAGGACCCTTCAGTGGTTTCAGAACCAAATGATTCCTGGGCAGGACCACCTGCATCAAGACCATGCACTGCTTCTCTGAAGTCTAGAGATTGGGAAAGACCTCACAGGCTTCAGGGACCCTATCCCCAGAGTGATCCCCAAAGGTGGAAGTGGAGATATCCACACTAAGGAAAGGGGCTGATCAAATAAATCCTCCAGTCCTGACTGTGTGTCCCAGGCAAAAGCAAAACGTGTTCAAGATTAGTGTTCCTAATCATTAAATAAAAACCTTTCATTTTTTTACCCACGTGAAATTTGCCACAACTAGGAACCAGGTTATACAGTGAGAGCCACACAGGGAGAAAGGGAGACGGAAAGAAATACATGGTCATAGACATGGGGGCAGAGGGAACCCAGTGGAGCTGGAACACACGGTCACACAGGGCATGTGGGAAAAGGTGGGGACATTACTGAAAGAAGAAAGAAGGTGGAGCACTGAAGAACTGATGCCTTTGAACTGTGGTGCTGGAGAAGACTTCTGAGAGTCCCTTGGACTACAAGGAGATCAAACCAGTCAATCTTAAAGGAAATCAACCCTGAATATTCTTTGGAAGGACTGATGCTGAAACTGAAACTGCAGTATTTTGGTCATCTGATGCAAACAGATGACTCACTGGAAAAGGGCCTGATGCTGGGAAAGATTAAGGGCAAGAGAAGAGAATGTCAGAGGATATGGATGACATCATGGATGCAATGGACATGAACTTGGGCAAACTCTGGAGACGGTGAGGGACAGAGACCAGCAGCGCTGCCATCCACGGGGTTGCAAAGAGTCGGACAAGACTGAACGACTGAACAACAACGGTCCAGGGCACTAATTAGATAAAGGAAGCTGTTCATAAGCTGCTTGCTTGGGGCTGAGGACAGGGGTAGGGGGTGGGGGTGTGACGCTTCAATTCAGAAGTGGGAATTCCTGAGCAGTTCAGGAGCAGCCAGTAAGAGTACAGGCAGGGTGTTCAGGGCATTTTTCCACTGGGCTGTGATTCCCCCTGGGCAGCCTTCCCTCTTCCTGCTCTCTGGCTCTGGAGGGGCTGCCGGCAGCAAGGCAAAGAGACCCTGTACCTCCGCCACCAAGTCACGGGGTTCCCTCCCCACCCCTGCTCCCCACTTCCTTGCCCAGTCGTGCTCCGCCTTCCCAGGGTGCAGAGGGGAACAAGCCAGGGTTGGGAGGCTCCACACTCCTTTCCGAAAGGCGCGGGCAGCGGAGGGTGCCATGACTGCCGCGTATCACAGCCGGGGGGCGCTCACCAGAAGAACAGGCGCGAGCAGAGGTTCGCTTTCTGCAGCGGGTTGGACTTCATCTTCGGGTTCAGCGGCAGCATCGTGCAGGCTGCGGCGTGGAGAGGCGCAGCGCTGCTCTGACCTCGGTGAGGCTCCCGCTGCTCCTGGAGGTGACCACGTGGATGCTGAAGATCAGTCTGCCTTCGGGGTCTGCTGGGCGGGCCCGGAGAACCGCAGGCTTCTGGGGGTGGAGGACCCACAGCCCGCCCGGTCTCCGCCTCCCGCAACTACACAACCTCCGGTGGGGGTCGCCTGCAGGTCACCGGCTCTGCCCTGCTGTCACGGCTCTGGGAGAAGTAGGGCCGTGTGTGGGGACGCAGGACCAAGAGGCAGTCAGGCCAAAGCTTCCAGGAGCTTCATGCAAGTGGGAGGCAAGGCCACCGGCTCGTCGATGGAGAAAGGTAGGCGGACCAGACAGCACGAACAAACCAGCTCCAAGAATTCCACCTGGCTGCAAACTCTACTGAAACTCCTGTACTGAGCCCAGGCACTCCCCCAGAAGGCAAAGAGGGGAGGCTCAGGCTCTGCCCTCCTCTGCTGCTCCGAAGCTCCCCATGGGCTGCAGGGAAGGCCTGGAGAAAGCTGGCTGAAGGCATGAACAGCCCACATGAGATGTCTTGTAGCATCTCACACGTTACATTGTGAGAGAACCTCTGTGAGCTTTTCGCTGCCCTCTTAGATTGAGAAAGGGGACTCTGTGGGGAGAGAAACTGCCTCCTAATTTCTTTCATCATGTGTTCAGAACCTAGATAAGTTACAGTGACATATGTCACAAAATACATATGCACATTTCTGGGGACCTTACCTCACTTTCAACTCTAACAATTCCCTGTTCAAGAAGGTATTATCCCTATTGTACAGATAAGAAAGATGAGGCTCAAGGACAGCACTTGTCCAAGGTCTTGGACCCAAGTTTGGAGTTCAACATGGTTGTCTCACTGGTAGATGGACAGTGTGTGTGAAAAGTGCCTAGAATACGCTGTGTGAATGAATGAATGACTGCAGGACTGAATGAACACAATCTTGGGCTCCAACTCTTAAGTGTTTAATTACCAGCTCAACAGTTTCTCTTCCCTTCTACTCTAAATGAAAAAAGATCAAAATTTATATACCTACAACAAGATCACCATATTATTCTTTGATAATTTCCCATATACCCTGGCTAAAATTGGTGTTATTAATGACAACTTTTAGCTTCAGTTATGAAAGATGAAAAGGTAAGTTCTAGAAAACTAGTATACAGCAATGTGATAATATTGCTGTGTACTTTTAATTTGCTTAAAGAGTAGTAGTTCTCAACATAAAAAATAAAAAAAGGAAAATGGCAAAAGTACAAGTGATGGACATGTTGATTGGCTTGGTTGTGATAGCTTATGGTGAATGGTATTGAATTTGTGATCTCCAAAGTAGAAGATTTAGCTTTGGGACCAGGAACCAGGCTTGATCACTCAAGAGTTTTTGTGTAGCAGAGTTTTATTAAACTATGAAAAGGGACAGAGAAATCTTCTGACATAGACCTCAGAATGGGGACAGGGGCAGGGGATGGAGAGTGCCCCCCACTAAGTAGTCTTACCAAGGCCTTATATACTTTCACCAGACCCACTCCCACAATATACATTTGAAGATGACAGGATTAGTCAGAAGGTTCTCAAGAAGGAGAAACACGTCCTGGAGCAAGCTACATTGTTATATTGACTACGATAAAGCAAGGTAGGAAAAAAGTTTGTCTTTTTCTCCTTGAGAGCCCCAGACCCCTTTCCTCTTCTTGAGGGCTCTGGACCCCTTTCTCCTCCTCGGGGACCCTGGACTTATCAATCTACCTAGGAATTGACTCTCAGTTGTGATGAATATTTCACAATGTATATGTAAATCAAGTCATCAGGTTGAACATCTACATTTATATAATATTTGTCAACTATACCTTAATGCCAGAGGAGAAATTGATTTTAAAGAAACTCTTAATATATTCAAACATTTTTTATGAGTCAAACATATAAGAATGCAAGGTGTTGATAATTTTGTATTGATGGGCATGATGACAATTTATAATACTATTTTCTTGCTTTTCATGCATGTTTGAAATTTTCTGTTGCAAAAAAGAAAAGTGATTAGAGCTGAAAATTGTAATTTTTCAATAACCTACCTTTCTGGTGTTAGCTCTCTCTCGGATAATGCAATCCACAATGTATGGTACCAGACTTTTCCTGATTTACAGTTCTCTTTTACATTCCCTACCTTTTCCAGTGCTGTAAACACTCAGCTACTAGTTCTACTTTAAAAAATGAAGGAATTGGTTGCTATAGTTGGAGGTCTAGTGACTTCCTTGTTAGTCGGCCCCAGACTGTTCTGTCTGGTCCCCACAACTATCTCAGGACCATAATTAGCCATCTCCAAATTACCAAATACATTCAATCCTTTCAGCTTCTGCTGTCTTTTTTTTTTTTTTAAACTAAGATCTTTTGAAACTTCTTAGCATCCTATTCTGGACATAAACTAACATGGTATTTATGAGACATTGAAAACCAGTGTTGACTTGTACAGGGAAGACTGAATCTGGAGCCAGGGGACTAGAGATTTAGATACTTTCCTTTTTACCTAACCTTTCTGACCTAACTGTTTTCAGGTTTACAAATGGTGGGGCTGCTTTTTAGGTTGTTTGTTTTTTTTTTTTTGCTGGCACTAGAAAGAGAAAACCTCTCTTTCCTTTCTGATTAGGGACTTATAAGGATATGATCCATAACTGCTGGTAGCCATGCCTCCCATTCACATGAAGAGGACAGAAAGAATAAAGCAGGAACCCAAAGGGAAGTCATACACTCAACAACTATTTATTGAACACCTACTGTGTGCCATGAACTCTTCTAGGATTTAGGGACATATAAGGGAACAGCATGGTGATATAAAAGAGAGTCTGAAGTGAAGTGAAGTGAAGTTGCTCAGTCGTGTCTGACTCTTTGCGACCCCATGGACTGTAGCCCACCAGGCTCCTCCGTCCATGGGATTCTCCAGGCAAGAATACTGGAGTGGGTTGCCATTCATCAAATCTCTGGGGTTCCTGAGGCCACTAGGTTTCCTCCTTAGGTTATGGGACCTGCTGGAGCAGGAGCTGTCACTTTCCAGCTCATGTCCTCTGACTCTGCTCCAGGACTAAGGAGTTCACTGCTTATCGGCAACTCTCTGCTGAAGGGCCTTTTTCCAGCTGTGGGAGCACTTTGGGACCATAGTCAAGGCAAGTCAAAACCCCTGGATTCAACCCTCAACTGGTGATGGATGGGGAGCTGGGAGATAAATGTCCCAGTGCCCTTGTCTGTGAGTTGGAACAATTCTGTCTCCCAGCACGCTAAGCAGCCGAGTTGTCTAAGCAGTAACTTGTTAACACAGTTTTCATTGGCTTCCTTCCCTTCTCTGTCTCACTTCTTCACTCCCTACAAATGTTTTCCTGGGATCACTTATAAAATAAACTCCTCCCACTCAAATCCTTCTCATAGTCTGCTACCGGGGAACCTAAACTATGACACTTACCAGAAACATCCTTCTAATTACTGAAAAATATATTTACTCCCTGGAAATGACAACCCACTCCAGTATTCTTGCCTGAAGAATCTGCATTGACAGAGGAGCTTTGCGAGCTACAGTCCATGGTGTCACAAAAAGTCAGACACAGCTGAAGTGACTTAGTATGCATGAACCCATAAAAGTGCTAGCTAATACTATAAACCTTGGATTACCCCATACAGTAGCACTATCTACATGATAATTTTGAGGACTTGAAATGCATCCGGTCCAAATTTGAGATGTGCCATAACTGTAAGATAAGATACACAATAGATTTCAAAGACAGAAAAAAACATTATTTGTATCATTAATGATTTTTATAGTTTATATGTTAATATAGTATTTTGGACACACTGGTGTAAAAATGTCTTACTGATATTATCTTCACTTGTTCCTTTTAAAATGGTTACTACAAATTTAACATTACAGATGTGGTTCACTTTATATTTCTATGGACAAGACTACTGTAACCAATGGACAGGCTCTGCACCACAAATCTCTCACAGTCAAGAAAGCAAATTAATAATATTCATATTATTATACAAATAACCTTGAATGTGATCTAATTCATGAAAAGAAATCATCCTCACATTTCAGAACTTTGTTACTGGTAATGAATTACTTGTGTCACTTCCCACTGGCTCTCAGACATACTTGCATTATGACACTTTCACAAAGAGTCCTGGTATAAAAACTTAAACCAAATTCCTTATTTTGGATCAATATATTCTATTTGATCTTCCTTTAAGATGTTATAATAATAATGGAATCTTGAGTAATTTTGTTTTCACTTCATTTGGAACACTAGTCCATTACTGAGATGAGGTGTCCAGAAACTGTTAAGAGTTGAGAAGATGTCCTCAGAAAAGAATATACCTAAAAAATTGAAATTCCTACTTCCATTAGGCTCACAACCTAGAAAAAGAATAGGTAAAGAGGAAATTTCAGAAGAGTAAAAAAATAAAATAACACAAACACATTCATTCTTACCCTGATAAATTAAGGATGTTTTGTGATGGTGCTGGCATGGATTGTGTCACACAGTTTCACGCTTTGAATGTTTTTCAGCCAAATAAAGAGCCCAAATAGCCATCAAAAAAAAAAAAAAAAAAACAGAAAAAACAGAATACTCCATCCTAATGAAGGCAAAGTCTGATAGGCACTGTAGTATATTGGTGGCAAAATATAAATTAGAGTAGTTTTTTCAGAAAATAATCTAACAATATTTATTATTCAGATCAGATAAGATCAGTCGCTCAGTCATGTCCGACTCTTTGCAACCCCATGAATCGCAGCACGCCAGGCCTCCCTGTACATCACCAGCTCCCGGAATTCACTGAGACTCAAGTCCATCGAGTCAGTGATGCCATCCAGCCATCTCATCCTCTGTCATCCCCTTCTCCTCTTGCCCCAATCCCTCCCAGCATCAGAGCCTTTTCCAATGAGTCAACTCTTCGCATGAGGTGGCCAAAGTATTGGGGTTTCAGCTTTAGCATCATTCCTTCCAAAGAAATCCCAGGGCTGATCTCCTTCAGAATGGACTGGTTGGATCTCCTTGCAGTCCAAGGGACTCTCAAGAGTCTTCTCCAACACCACAGTTCAAAAGCATCAATTCTTTGGCGCTCAGCCTTCTTCACAGTCCAACTCTCACATCCATACATGACTACTGGAAAAACCATAGCCTTGACTAAACGAACCTTTGTTGGCAAAGTAATGTCTCTGCTTTTGAATATGCTATCTAGGTTGGTCATGACTTTCCTTCCAAGGAGTAAGCGTCTTTTAATTTCATGGCTGCGGTCACCATCTGCAGTGATTTTGGAGCCCAGACAAATAAAGTCTGACACTGTTTCCACTGTTTCCCCATCTATTTCCCATGAAGTGATGGGACCGGATGCCATCATCTTTGTTTTCTGAATGTTGAGCTTTAAGCCAACTTTTTCACTCTCCACTTTCACTTTCATCAAGAGGCTTTTGAGTTCCTCTTCACTTTCTGCCATAAGGGTGGTGTCATTTGCATATCTGAGGTTATTGATATTTCTCCCAGCAATCTTGATTCCAGCTTGTGTTTCCTCCAGTCAAGCGTTTCTCATGATGTACTCTGCATAGAAGTTAAATAAATAATAAATTTATTATTAGGAGCCTTACAAATGTTCATTTTTTTTGACTCAATAAGATTTTCACTATGAAGATGAAGAAGGTAAAAAGTCAGCTATAAACAGCTATTTATGTACAAATACTCAAACAGTAAATAATCTGCCTGCAATGCAGGAGACCCGGATTCAATCCCTGGATAGCGAAGGCCCCGTGGAGAAGGAAATGGCAACCCATTGCAGGAAGTACTCTTGCCTGGAGAATTCCATGGACAGAGGAACCTAGCAGAGTATAGTTCATGGGATCACAGAGTCGGACATGACTGAGCGACTAACTCTCACTTTCATGTTTCTCAGAGAAGTGCTTGTTATAATATTAGAATTTAGAAACATCCTAACTTCTAAGTTCAGCAATAGCAAAATGATTGAATAAATCATGAATCACTTTTACAGAAATGCTTTAGATTTCCCTGGTGGTAGAGTGGATAAGAATCCACATGCCAATGCAGGGGATACAGGTTCAACCCCTGATCCAGGAAGATCCCACATGCCGCCAAGGGGCAACTAAGCCCAAGCACCACAACTACTGAAGCCTGTGTGCTTAGAGCCCATGCTCCACAACAAGAGAAGTCACTGCAATGAAAAGCCTGTTCAGTTCAGTTCAGTCGCTCAGTCATATCCAACTTTGTGTGACCTCATGGACTGCAACATGCCAGGCTTCCCTGTTCATCACCAATTCCCAGAGGTTGCTCAAACTCATGCCCATTGACTCGGTGATGCCATCCAACCATCTCATCCTCTGTTCCCCTTCTCATCCCGCCTTCAATCTTTCCCTGCATCAGGGTCTTTTCCAATGAGTCAGTTCTTCACATCAGATGGCCAAAGTATTGGAGCTTCAGCTTCAGCATCAGTCCTTCCAGTGAATATTCAGGACTGATTTTCTGTAGGATTGACTGGTTTGATCTCCTTGCAGTCCTGGGGACTCTGAAGAGTTCTCCAACACCACAATTTGAAAGCATCAATTCTTTGGCACTAAGCTTTCTTCACAGTCCAACTCTCACATCCATACATGACTCCTGGAAAAACCACAGCTTTGACTAGACAGACCTTTGTCAGCAAAGTAATGTCTCTGCTTTTTAATATGCTGTCTAGGTTGGTCAGAGCTTTTCTGCCAAGGAGCAAGCATCTCTTAATTTCATGGCTGCCGTCACCATCTGCAGTGATTTTGTAGCCCAAGAAAATAAAGTCTGTCAGTGTTTCCATTGTTTCCCCATCTATTTGCCATGAAGTGATGGGGCCAGATGCCATGACCTTCATTTTTTGAATGTTGAACTTTAAGCCAGTTTTTTCACTCTCCTCTTTCACTTTCATCAACAGACCCTTTAGTTCTTCTTCACTTTCTGCCATAAAGGTGGTGTCATCTACATATCTGAGCTTATTGATATTTCTCCCAGCAATCTTGATTCTAGCTTGTGCTTCATCCAGCCCAGCATTTCACAATATGTATTCTACATATAAGTTAAATAAGCAGGGTGACAATATACAGCCTTGACATACTCCTTTCCCAGTTTGGAACTAGTCCATTGGTCCATGTCTGGTTCTAACTGTTGCTTCTTGACCTGCATACAGATTTCTCAAGAGGCAGGTAAGGTGGTCTGCTATTCCCATCTCTTGAAGAATTTTAAACAGTATCTTGTGACCCACATAAAGACTTTGGCATAGTCAAGAAAGCACAAGTAGATGTTTTTCTCGTATTCTCTTGATTTTTCTTTGATCCAATGAATGTTGGCAATTTGATCACTGGTTCCTCTGCCTTTTTAAAATCCAGCTTGAACCTCTATAATTTCTTAGTTCATGTACTGTTGAAGCCTATCTTGGAGAATTTTGAGTATTACTTTGCTGAGTGAGGCCCCAGAGAAGCCTTCTGATGGCTGCAGCCTCCTGAGGGACCCTGAGCCAGATTACCCAGCCAAGCTGCTTCCAGATTACTAACTCTCAGAAATTCTGCAAGATTTGGAGTATCCACGAGTCTCCAGCAGAGGCGTGAGTCAGTAGTGGCCTGCTGCTGGGTTCAGACCAGATCAGTCACTCAGTCATGTTCAACTCTTTGCGACCCCATGAATCGCAGCACGCCAGGCCTCCCTATCCATCACCAGCTCCCGGGGTTCACTCAGACTCACGTCCATCGAGTCAGTGATGCCATCCAGCCATCTCATCCTCTGTCATCCCCTTCTCCTCCTGCCCCCAATCCCTCCCAGCATCAGAGTCTTTTCCAATGAGTCAACTCTTCGCATGAGGTGGCCAAAGTACTGGGGTTTCAGCTTTAGCATCATTCCTTCCAAAGAAATCCCAGGGCTCATCTCCTTCAGAATGGACTTGTTGGATCTCCTTGCAGTCCAAGGGACTCTCAAGAGTCTTCTCCAACACCACGGTTCAAAAGGATCAATTCTTTGGCACTGAGCCTTCTTCACAGTCCAACTCTCACATCCATACATGACTACTGGAAAAACCATAGCCTTGACTAGATGAACCTTTGTTGGTAAAGTAATGTCTCTGCTTTTGAATATGCTATCTAGGTTGGTCATGACTTTCCTTCCAAGGAGTAAGCGTCTTTTAATTTCATGGCTGCAGTCACCATCTGCAGTGATTTTGGAGCCCAGACAAATAAAGTCTGACACTGTTTCCACTGTTTCCCCATCTATTTCCCATGAAGTGGTGGGACTGGATGCCATGATCTTCGTTTTCTGAATGTTGAGCTTTAAGCCAACTTTTCACTCTCCACTTTCACATTCATCAAGAGGCTTTTGAGCTGCTGGGTTAGGGGCACTGAATGCAATATTGTGAGCAGGAATCCTTTTGAAGGAGGTCTCCCTTATCTTCATTACCCCCACCATAGTTTGGCCTTAGGCCAAACAACAGAGGGAGAACACAGCCTCACCCATCAACAGAAAATTGTATTAAAGATTTACTGAGTATGGCCCCACCCATCAGAACAAGACCCAGTTTCCCTCACAGTCAATCTCTCATCAGGAAGCTTCCATAAGGCTCTTATCTTTATCTATCAGAGGCCAGACAGAAGGAAAACCACAATCAGAAAACTAACCAATCTGATGACATGGATCACAGCCTTGTCTAACTCAATGAAACTATGAGCCATGCCTTGTAGGGCCACCCAAGATGGATGAGTCATGGTGGAGAGTTCTGACAAAACATGGTCCACTGGAGAAGGGAAAGGTAAACCACGTCAGTATTCTTGCCTTGGGAACCCCATGAACAGTATGAAAAGTACAACAAACAGTAGCCCCCACTCACCACAACTAGAGCAAACCCATGCAGCAACAAAGACCTAGTACAGCAAGAACAAAAATGGTATTGAATGCTTTCAAGAATGACCAAAATGGTAGAAGATCTTAAGAAAGCCGGATCCTGAGAGTGTACTGATGAAAGCAACAAAGAAGTTGTGAGGTATTCTGGCAAAGAAGCCATTAGGCTCTGCCTGCCATTCCCATTCCTTCATTTCTCTTTCATGGAAAAATGTGTTGTGTATCACCTGTCAACTCAGAATCAGCCCACTGTATATTGACTTGTATGTTGACCTATCTTTACTGCACTGACAGCTAATACCTTTTACTGACTCAACTGTAGGTTCTTTCTGGATTCCTAACATTTGACTATGACTGAGCTTTGGTAACTAGAGTTATTATTCTTTTTTACTTTGTATTAGGTTTTTCTGGATTCTGCCTGGTGATGGTATTTTACTATTGACCAGAGTCTACCACACAGAGGAATTGAGATTAAAATGATAGTTTGTTTGTTTGTTTGTTTTGGCTTTGTTTTACTGCCTGAAGTGGGTTTCTCTGGATTCTGTGTACTGACAATATTTTACTATTGACAACAATCTACCAGATGGAGGATCCATGATAAGGCGATAGCTTTAGAAAAGAAGCAACTGGGAAAGAGCAATTGGCCTTTGGTTCAAAGCTGGTAGTTTTGGTCAGAGAGCCTGAGGTACCTCCTCTTCAAATGAGCTGATCTGTAAGGATACATTTAACTCCATGTCATGTAGCCACACAAAGTTCAGAATCAAATTATGTAGTAGAACTTGCTTGTATCCCATGAGAGACATCACTCTGTCTAAATTGAGACCAAATTCTGGACTAAAAGTTTTGATACCGTTATGTGTATGTAATTTATCATTCTGCAACAGCCAAGAGACTTAAGTTTCTACTCATTAATCAAAACAGCCAGGGAGGCTATTTCTAGCACACAGCTAGATGTCCCATTGGGTCATAACCTTTACTCTGCTAACCTCAAACCACTTTTCTTATTTCAAATTTAGAATTTCA
Source organism: Bubalus bubalis (assembly GCF_019923935.1). NCBI lineage: Eukaryota > Metazoa > Chordata > Mammalia > Artiodactyla > Bovidae > Bubalus > Bubalus bubalis. Next base: position 14,737,112 of record NC_059169.1, on the reverse strand, counting down.
CCCAGCAGCTGACTATCAAGCATTGCCATCCATCTCTATCAGTCAACTTGTTCAGTTTCCATAAAACAATAATCTCTATATTGTAATGGCCCTTCTTTGTAGATCCATTTAGGTGTTTTATTACATTTTCCTCCACTGTTTAAAAAAATAGAAGATGGAAAGAATCTATATGCTAATATTGACAACAATGCAATTAACGTAAATATGGAGAGAGCATGAAATGAAAGAAAGGAGGTGCCTCTTCAGTCTGGTTTGGATGCATATTTGAAGTAAGCTGGTTCATGATGTATTTAATTTTTAAGGAAGAGAAACCATGTTTTTGAACCTCTGAAATATCTAGGGCAGCTTTATTCAAACTACCAAAATTTGGAAGCAATCACGATATCCTTCAACAGGTGAATGGACAAACTGGTTCATCCTGGCAATGGAGTACTACTCAGCACTAGAAACAAATGAGCTACCAACAAATGAAACAACATGGAGGAAACATAAATGCTCATTACTAAGTGAAAGTAGTCAGTCTGAAAAGGCTACATGCTGTATGATTCTAACTATATGACAACAAGGCAAACTATGGAGACAGTAAAAGATCAGTGTTGCCAGAGGGTGGAGGTGGGATGAGAGATGCATAGATGGAGCACAGGGGATTTTTAGGGCAATGAAAATACTCTGTAATATACCACAATGATGGAAATGCTATCATACATTTGTCTAAACCCATGGAATGCACGACAGCAAGAGTGAACCCTGATGTAAACTATGGATTTGGGGTGACTGCTGTGTCTCTATAGATTCATCAGATGTAGCAAATCTTTCACTCTATGTTGATAGTGGGGAGGCTATGGGGTGTGGGGGCAGGTGAGAGAAGGAAATCTCTGTACCTTCCCCACCTCACCTCCCCCAGAAAGAAAAATCTACTAAATGCTTGTGAGACACTGATGATTATACATTCAAACTTCCCTGGTCGTCCAGTGGTTAAGAATCTGCCTGCCAACGCAGGAGACATGGGTTCTATCCCTGCCCTCAGAAGATCCCACAGGCTGTGTAACCCGCACTCTAGAGCCTGCGCTCTGCAACTACTGAGCTCACCAACCATAACTCCTGAAGCATGTGCGCCCTAGGGCCTGTGCTCCACAACAGGAGAAGCCACTGCAGTGAGAAGCCCATGCACCACAATGAAGAGCAGCCCCTGCCCACCGCAGGTAGAGAAAGCCCACGCATAGCAACAAAGACCCACCACGGCTAAAATTAAAATAAGCAAATAAATAAAAATTTTTAAAAATGAAGTGTTATAATAGAGGAAATGAGATTTTCTAACTTATAGATTGAGATTCATTTTAATAAAATGTCCCATTGATCCCTTATAGTATTTCTTAGACTTATACAACAGATAATAATGTTCTTCAATTGAATCAAGAAAGTAAGAACAATTTACCTTTTCTCTTGTCAATTTTTTAAAATAACTTATAAAACACTACCAGAGTTATACTCTCCTTCCCACCCCTTGAAAATCAAGTCCATTTTGCTTCATTAAATTTTCTGTTTCCTAAATATAACTTCAGTGAAATTAAGAGAAATGGAGTTTGAGGTAAGAAATACTTCTATAAAATTAATTTGTATTGCATATTATTAATATTTAATCTATATTTTAGATACTCTTATAACATTCAGAGGTTAAAAAGCTGAAATATTCTTTCTAAACATAAAGAACTTTAGAATTCTTTCTTTGTTTTCTGAGAAGAGTCTTCCCTTGCTTCCTTTCATCCAGTCTACTTTCAATTGCACTCTCAGGGAAGCTATGGGTACAAAAGTACCAAATTGCATCTGAATGAAATGTATTTCCTACCCTCACCAAGCATACAACTTATAATTGTGTGTATAATTCCCATTCTTAAGAGTCACACCTTTGCGTGAAGGCTTTCATTATATGTGGACAACAGAAATGAAGTCCATCATGTGTCAATATTAAAACAAAACTATTGACTTTTTATGGACATTTTTTCTAACACGTATTGCTGATGTCCCTCCCTCGCAGTTTGCAGAACATAATGACAAACATTATTAACTATTTGATATCATTACCAGGAGTAGAAGTATGCCATTTGGTGCAATACACTTAGGGTCTAACGAACATAGGTATAGGGGTTTACAGATTCATTTATATACACTTACTAACAACAAATTAACTTTTAAAAATTTCACATCTATTTTTTCTATATTTTTATTTCTTATATTTTCTAATAATACTTTACTTTTTACTACTTTTAAACTAGCTTGTAAAGTAAGATTTAATAGGCTTTAAAATATGGACCTAAAGATCTCTGCTAGGAATAATTATGAGTTTGCAGATCTAATTTTGGCAACTTAGATCCCTCTTGGTGTCAGATGTCTTCTGTGAGACTGAAATTACCCAAGGATGACAGCTGGAAAAGTGAATGTTATCAGAAGGTGCTTTGGTTTACCAGTGGTTTTATGAAAGTGAAGGTGAAAGTGAAAGTTGCTCAGTCGTGTTGGACTCTTTGCAACCCCAGGGACTATACAGTCCATGGAATTCACCAGACCAGAATAATGGAGTGGGCAGCCTTTCCCTTCTCCAGGAAAACTTCCCAACCCAAGGACGGAACCTAGGTCTCCAGCATTGCAGGCAGATTCTTTATTAGCTGAGCCACCAGGGAAGCCCATGGCTTTGGAAGTGTTCCTAAATGATTAGTAAATTTCCTCTCTTCTTTTGACATGAAATAGTTTAAGAATGCTAAAAATATTCCCCGATTTTATTTTTTAAATGTAAATAATTCCCAAATGGATTCCATATTAAGTATTCACACTTTTCTATAGTTATTTAAGGATTTTCATTAAAAAAAAAAAAAAAAAGATATACAGAAACACATTAAAGAGAAAGAGGGAGAGAGAAGCCCAAGGCTGAGACCTGAGACCGTCCAGCATTCACAGGTAGAGACTCACCCAGGGAGACTGAGGAGGGAGAGAAAGTGCAGTCACCGGAGTGCAGAAGAAGCTGGAGCCCATGCCTCTGAGAGGCTGGTAAGTTGAAGACAGAAGAGTACTAGTTGGATTTGGCAAAGACAGGGGTTTTGGTGATTTAGGTAAAGCATTATTTTAAAGAGAAAGAGAGTGAAATCTTTTAAAGATGTGTTGAGCAGAGAACCGTGTCTGAAGGTGTGGAAAAGTGATTATACACAACTCCTGTGAGAAAGTTTGCTGTGAGGAGGAAGAGAAAATGGAAAAAGTAACTGCTGGACTATAACCCTTGAGGAGGCACTCATCCACACTGTGAACTGTTCAATAGCCAGTCTAAAATAGACTGTTTGAGTAACATGGGTGAGCCGATGTTGTCAGTATCTGCCCTGGTGCCTTCCATGTCACCCTAGCCTGACTTCCTGCAACTCTGCCTGAGGGCTTTGTCTGCCACCTGAGTCAGCTCTGCTAAAGCACAAGGCAGCCAGGAGGGCTGGGGAATTTAACGTCTTCCTCTGCTCTCCCCTGGCAGCCTTCAGTCACCAGACAGACAGAAGCTGGCATGTAAATACCCCTACTCCCTCACGCAGGGAAGCTAACCCTGAGGCTTGTGCTCCACACTGTCTCCTACAGTTTCCCAGCAGGACTGTGTTCCAGTAACCCAGCCTGGAACATACCTGATAACACATCCTGTGCGGCCCTCTCTCCCTTTCTTGTCTCACTTACCCACTCCATTACCAGTGTTTCCTGGGACCCCCTCCCAAATAACCTATTGCATTCAAATTCTCATCCTAGACTTTAGCTTCAGCACACCCAAACTAAGACAACCAAAAACATTCATGTAATAACATGAAACCATTATACCAATTTTGCACAAGAATGCATGAAACAAGAAACATTAAAAGAAAATATTTCAAAATGATAACAATGATCATTTCTTTATTGTGGAAATATGGGTGATTAAAAAAAAACAAATCTCGTTTTTCCTCAAGAAAATAAAGTGGTTTTCTTTTGGTAAAGAAGTACTGTAATTACAACATACAGATTAATAGAGATTTTGTGAATTTCAGAAGGTGATCTTAAAAGAACAAAGAAAGGGAAAGAAAGAAAGGGAAGCCACTCAGTCATGTCCAACTCTTTGTGACCCCATGGACTGTAGCCCACCAGGCTCCTCTGTCCATGGGATTTCCCAGGCAAGAAAACTGGAGTGGGTTGCCATTTCCTTCTCCAGGGGATCTTACTGACCCAGGGATCAAACCCGGGTTTCCCACATTGCAGGCAGACGCTTTACCATCTGAGCCACCAGGGAAGCCCTAAAAGAACAAAAAGTATTACCAAAGAAAATATGGCCGCTGCTAACTTTCTCAGCAGCACATAGCAAATGAAGTACCAATATTCATATGAAAAACACACAAATGGCTTTTGTTATAGTTACCATTTATCGATTGTGTAACAATACCCTTTTATCATCTCACAAATCCTTGCAATACTACTGTAAGGTACATATTATTCTTATCTTTTTACATAAAATATAGTTCAGACAACAGTGCATTCTCCAAAATGGGGGAAGATTTGAACCCAGATATTGGTCCCAAAGCCCATGAACTTCCTGCCACTTTGGGCTGCCTCTCTCTGTACCTTCAGGTATTATTTTAGAGTCACCAACAGAAAGTCAAAGAGTAATCACTGCATCAACATTTCTAATGTGCTTGATGCAATTTAGAACTAGGAGGATAGATGTGTATGAAGACACTTTGCCGGGGCAAATGGCTTCTTCAGAGCAAGCTGAAGTGTGGTCACCAGAGTCATGTTGGATAGAACAATTAGAAGGCTGTGCTGTCAAACCCTGGAGGCAAGAACAGTACATCACCATGGTGGAAAAATCAAACTGTACCACAGAGAGATGGATTTTTTAAACTACGAGGCCAAGAAAGCACAATCCTAAAGTATATCTGAGCTTAAAGGACCAAAAATGGCACAGAGTACATAATAACATACTGTAGAATAAATTTTTGGTCACAGTTAGGTTCTTTAGTCACACTTTACACAAGAACAGCTCTTACTTATCTCTCAACTGTATTTGCTTGACTATCTACTAGCTGCCAGTCACTCACTACTTTATTTACAAGGTAAAATGCAGATTAATCTTTATGAGATAATGGAGAAATAAGCCTGTTATTTCTATTTTTAGCTTATTAAAAATGAGCTAAGAGTTATAATTTCTGGATCTGCACTGGTTCACAATGTCTGGACCATAGGCTTCTTAAAGCAGGAGAAGATCCGCTCCCTCAGACTCGAGTGCCCACTCAATGCCCTGCCCACAGGAAGTCTTAGAAAGCACATACCTGGTGAATGACAAGGATACCCACACCCCACCAGAAAGAGGAGGGCACTGCAACCTCTAAAAACATTTACTGTGACTCAAAAAGTTTCTCTGTCTCTCAGGACCAAAGGGAGAACTATGCTTCCCCCACTGCCTGAGATACACAGGGATAATGGCCAAAACTGATCAGTGGAGATGAGCATAAATGACAGGGACAAAGACAGCCAGACTACTTAGATGACAGCCCCAAACTCCCTAGTGTCTGTTCTACTCCTAGGTTGCTCCTGGAGGAATCCTGTTTTGATAAGAGAGGGAAAGAGGAAAGACCAAAGCACATTCTTCTAGGGGCATGAAGGCAGTTACCCCGTAACTGATGCACAGAGAAAAGTACATAAGCAAGAAGTAAAATTCTGGTTTCTTTATCTCTCAAATAAATAAATAAATGTAAATGAGCTAATAAGTGCATATCAGTACAAGAGGAAAATAAGTAACTTTAGACTTTTTTTCCATATATGAAAACCATCTGAATAAAAACATAGAAATATTTTTAAAAATATAAATAATAAAATATAAATAAAATATATAAATAAAAAATAATAAATGCACTCAATGCTGACTGTACTGTTTCTGTCTATAGTTTACAATGCTGACTGTAGCCCTCTCTGTCTATAAAAAGCTCTTGTCCACTGATTGTCAAGGGAGGGGGAGTCAGCCTTTGGACAGGAGTCTACCCTCCCCCCAACACACAGACCAGCATCCAAAATAAAGCAAATGTTCCTTTCCATCAACCTGGCCTCTTTATTGGCTTTTGAGTGGTGAGCAGATGGAACCCCGCCCCCTTCACTTTTTGGCCGTCTATGGTCAGCCTTGGAACTATCACAGCACCTGTCATGCTGAGAGGGGAGTGAATTTTAGTGTTACAATGAAGGCGGAGTGAGTTAGAAGTCAGAGACCAGACCATACTCAAAACCATCTTGATTTTAGCTGGTTCAAGCCAGTTTTTGTGGGATCATGTTTATCTCAATATCTGTACCCACCTACTTCCTTCCTGTCTCACAAGCATAGACACTGTTTCCATAGTGACGAGGCCATCTTAGCCTGTCACCTGAGAGCCCAGACCTGGTTCTCTGTGGACCCTGATGCCTAGGTCCTTTCCTTTCCTATTTAAATAATACCCAGTTTTCTTCCTTAAATGAAGGGTGCCAGGGGCACCCATTATTTCAGGAGCAACATCAAGCCCCAGAGAATAGGGAGCTACCTTATGGGTTAAAAAACAACAACAACAACAAAATAAAACTGATTATATCAATACCTTCCCTTTTGGACCTTCAGGAATAGAAGAGAAATTGGTCTCTTTTTCTTCATCAGGATTATCTCCACAGGTAACAAAGGAAACAGTCATTAAAGGTAAGTTGGGGCCCTTAATATTCCATGAGGCTTGGGCTGTGATGAAACAGTCACCAACAAAGCCCATCAACAATTCCCTGGGAGTAAAAGTAAAACCTTGGTAATAAAATAAAGTCTAACCTTTTGTTACTCCGTTTGTGCTGAGTCAAGTTTCACTTGCTCAAAGGGTGCTTCATGAAGAGGCCTCACACCCGGCCCATCAGACAAGACTCCCTGATGTGAAACAGCTGCGTTGACATCTCAGCTTGGAGGGCTGAGTGCAGAATCATTGCCCCCAGCACTGCGATTCAAGATGGCATTGAGGCTGAGCCACAGGCAGCACAGATGAGCCGGTCCTATGAGAACACCCCCGATCCCCAGTTGACAGGAATCACATTCAGCAGCCCTCTGAAGGGTTTTCAGAGGAAACAGTGTCCTCTAGAGCACATTCTACTGGTACGCGCCACACCCGGCAGAGGGACTTCCCAGGTGGCTCAGCAGTAAATATCCCGCCTGCCAATGCAGGACACTCGTGTTGATCCCTGGGTCAGTAAGACCCCCTGGAGCAACCCACTCCAATATTCCTGCCTGGGAAATCCCATTTCCGGAGGATCCTGGCAGGCTGCAGTCCATGGGGTCACAAAGAGTCAGACATGACTGAGTGACTGAGCATGCGTGCACATACACACGCACACCCCTGGCAGAAGGACCCCCACCTCCTGTCGAGGATAGGGGATCTCACTTGGGAGAATCGGTAACAAAATAAAAAATCAAACCATTTCTGTTTCTCATGGTGACTCAGATGGTAAAGAATCTGCCTGCAGTGTAGGAGACCCGAGTTTGATCCCTGGGTTGGGAAGATTCCCTGGAGATGGAAATGGCTACCCACTCCAGTATTCTTGCCTGGAGAATTCCATGGAATTCTCATGGGCTATAGTTCATGAAGTTGCAAAGAGTCAGACACAACTAAGCGACTTATGCTTTTTCATACTTTCTAGCAAGGAAAGCAGCTGCCATTTAGGAAGAAATGAGATCTTCAGCCTCCAACAGTGGTTCTCACTTGGCTGCAGGGTGGAATCACCTGTGAGGTTTTAAAAAGTGTTGATTTCTGCATCCCCTCCCCTGAGATTCTGATTTAACTGAGATGAGGCTTCAGCACTGGGATTTACAGAGCTCCCCTGGTGATTCAAATTTGTAGCCAAGTTTACAAACCACTGGCCTTTGCCATACTGAGGATATAAAGAACTCTACCTGTATGAGGGAGCAGAGTAAACAGACAGAGTGATTCTGCAGGAGCAGGAGTGTATGTTTCTGTGTACAGAGTGTAGTTGGGGTGGGGGCCTGTGACCCCTTTTGCCCACTCTGAGGCCTTCCTGGCCTCTCATTGCACAGGCTTTCCACGTTTCTCACCTGGATGCCTGGATTCTTCTGTGCCCTGGTGGTGATTTTCAGTATGATATAGTTGTCTCAGGAGCTTTCATACAAGCCCCACCTTAGTTCATCACACACATAAAAGCAGGATTCCCCAGGTGTGGCTTGCTGGGAGGGAAATCCTGGGAACTATACAGGATGAGCAGCTCAGTACGAACTTCAGGAGTTGCTCCTGCACAGGGACGTTCAGGGAGCTACGGGCCAATGGCCAACCATGGGTGTGGCATACAGCTGTGACTGGAACCTTCCTGTGCCTGGGATCTGAGGTGTGTGTTTGTACTCAGTTGTGATGACTCTTTGGGACCCCATAGGCAGAGGATGGGATTTCCCATGCAGGAATACTGGAGTGGGTTGCCATTTCCTCCTCCAGGGGATCTTCCCAGCCCAGGGATCGAACCTGTTACTCTTGGATCTCCTGCACTGGCAGGTGGATTTCTTACCACTAGCGCCCCCTGGGGGCTTGAGGGAACTGATCCTAAAGTCAGTGACAGGTAATTCCCAGGTTCAGTGATAAAGAATGTGCCTGCCAATGCAGGAGACACAGGAGATGTACGTTCAATCCCTGGGTCAGGAAGAAGCCCTGGGGGAGGAAATGACAACCCTCTCCAGTATTCTGTTCTTGCCTGGAAAATCTCATGAACAGAAGAGCCTGGTGGGCTACAGTCACAGGGTCACAAAGAGTTGGACATGATTGAACACAAGCAGTGACAAGTGCCTATGATATCAAGCATCAAGAAGTGCAGAGGTGTAATGTAATAAGCGTCCCAATAAATAGCAGCTGCCCCTTATTCTGCTCTGTGTGACAAGGATGTGCTTTTGCTTAACTATCATATCACATTTAATTTTTTTTTTGGCATATGAAAATTTATTACTATCATTCTTTCATCATCAAAATTTATGATCTTGGTCTTTCCTTCTTGCCTTTGTACAAGGCAAAAAAAGAGACACTGGATACTTTGACAGCCTTAAAGTGGACTCCAGGAATGTCACCAACAGCATGACCTTTGGAACCAAATCCAGCAACCAGAACTTCATCATTTTCCTCAATAAAATTCAAGCAATCATCTCTGGGTACAAAAGGCTGTGATTTTTTACCACTCTTGGTGAACTGAACCCTGACACATTTCCTGATGGCAGAATTTGGATGTTTGGCTTCAACCCCTATTTTTTCGAGCACAATTCTCTTGGCATGAGAAGTGCATCTAAAAGGGTTGGCCTTCAGGGCTGTGCCCAAATGGGCTTTATTGTACTGTTACCATGCCATTTCAGGGCTTGTCGGTAGCTACAGAGCTTCCTGGCTAAGACCACGACGCTTTCATCCTACCAGCACCATGAGCCTGAAAGAAAGACCATCATGTTTAATTTTAACACAAGCTCGGAGGGTATTAGGATGTTAGGACCCCCACCATTTTACAGAGCTTAAGGACCTTGCTAGAGGTCATAAGACTCCTAACTGAGAGATGCAGCCTCTGAGCCCTGGTGGAACTGCACAGTCTGTCCGCGCTCCACCTGTGTCCTGTGGGACCAGGAGGTGTCCCTGCCCAAAGACCTGCTCAGCCTGACACCCTGGGTGGGTCCATGTGGTCCCTCCAGGGGCCTGCAGCCCCTTTGCTCCTATTGCCCCTGACTCAGGTCCTTCCTTTTGCAGGGCAGCCCCCAAGAGCCCCATGGTCGGCAGGAGGACACCCTTGCCCCATTTTAGCAGCTTCTCCCTGCAGCCAACTCCCGGGGGTGTGGTCAGGCCAGGTTGTGAGGAGAAACATGAGAGAGGCAGGAAGGTGTGAGCTTGTGGTCAGCACCTTCCTCTGACCTGGGACCGCCCTCTCTTCTCCTGACACTTCCTGCCACTCAGGGCAGCTCCTCTCAACGCCCCACCCCCCTCCATTACAAGTGCTCCTGTAGCTCTGCTGTGGGTCAGAGTCACCAGGGGAGGGGGAAGAATGCAGAGTCCTGGGCTCCAGCCCCAAAGATCTGATCCAACATCCCAGTCCCAGTGGATTGGGATGCAGGGGGTCCTCTGAGCACATTCTGAGAAGCATTTAACAGACCTGCCACTCACATATGTGGGCCCTGGGTCAAGAATATAAATGAAGCCCATCCTATATGTTTAAATATTTAAAAGTTATAAATCAAGCTAACACACTGTCAAGTACACCGTCATAACCACCTGGCAGGCTGGGATTCCTGGACCCTGGAGTTTGGAGCTAGAAGGCAGGACAGCAGAGGGCTGGGCTGACCCAGCCCCCAGCCCTCCCCCTGCTCTTCCCACCTGTGGCTCTGACCCTCTTTGTGCCCTGAGGAATCTGCTGCTCAAGCAAGAGCATTACAGACTTCAAGTCCAAGCTCAAGCCATCCTATTCCGCCCCATAAACAGCTGTATCTAGACTACCTGTCAGGTTGGGACACGGGTCCCAGGAGGGAGGCCTGCACTGGCGCTGGGAGCAGGGGTTCTAGGGTCTAGATGCTCAGAGCATGGCCTGGAGAGGGCGGGGCTCCAGGTGGCCACACGCCCTGGTCTGCTCTGGCTGCCTGCACCTGGGGGAAGGTGCAACCGCAGGATGAACTGAGCAGGGCCTCTAAACCAGTGCTTCTCAAACTGTACTGTGAGCAGGATCCACCTGGGATCTGGAGATTTTGTCAGTAGGTCTGGGGTAGAGACCACAATCACGTGTTCCTAACAGCCTCCCAAGCCAGCTGACACTGCTGGTCCTCAGGCCTCGCTTAGAACAGCAGAGCTCTGGGGCAGGGAGGGCAGAGATTTCCTGTAAAGGACCAGGAAGTACATTTCCAGGCTTTGGGGGCCTTATGGTCTATGCTCAGAAAAACATCTACTTCTGCTCCATTGACTATGCTAAAGCCTTTGACTGTGTAGATCACAACAAACTGTGGAAAATTCTTCAAGAGATGGGAATACCAGACCACCTTACCTACCTCCTAAGCAACCTGTATGCAGGTCAAGAAGCAACAGTTAGAACCGTACGTGGATTGACTGCCTGGGTCAAAATTGGGAAAGGAGTATGACAAGGCTGTATATTGTCACCCTGTTTATTTAACTTATATGAAAAATAATGTGCATATATGTATAACTGAATCACTGTGGTCTAGCAGAAATTAACACAACATTGTAAGTCAACTATACTTAAATAAATTTTTCTAAAAACAAGGAAAAAAAAAAGGGTGTTATTAAGTTCTTTATTAGTAATGTGTACTCTGGTTACTTGCATGGCCTGTGTTTGCTGGATTTTCCCACTTTAGACAAACAATTCTTCCTTAAAGAATTAAGCTGAGAAGATACTTTGAGTCCATGAAATGTCGTTTTCCTCTCAACACCCACGCCCCGACATTCACCATGTAGTCAGCCAATGATGAATTTTGGCTGAATTATTTATGACAATGATTACTGTCACATGGTACTTGTCTGTCAATCTGTCTACATTTGTGAGCTGGCTTTCTACTACAAAATAAGAGCTTTCCCTTTCTCATAGCAATTCTATATCTTGTCGGAATGAGTATAAACTCATGGATTAAAAAAATATATATATTGTTGTAAAATGTGGGGTGTAAAACCCTCAATCCTCTGTTCACCATTACTTACCACATTTCTAATGTGATATAAACTCCATACCAGAGACTCATTTTGTGCTAGGTAGTCTGCAAAATTTAATCTTAAAAATGTTTTTCATGTAATGTTCTCCAGAATTAAATATGATTAGCTTTTGGATCAAACATGGTTTGGAATACCCAAAGCTTCCACCTATTGGGATGGATACTTGTGAGCATGTTTACTGAGTGGAAGAGAGAATTTAGTGAGAAACATCCAATGTATACTTTGTGCAGAACATTCTTAGTGTGTTTGAGTCTTAACCTTGGTTCTTCTTCATTTTAATTTTATTTATTTTAATTGGAAGAAAATTATTTTACAATATTGTGGTGGTTTTTGCCATACATCAGTATGAATCACCCTTGGGTGTACATGTGTCCCACCATCCTGAACCCCCCACCCCACACCTCTGGGTTGTCCCAGAGCACTGGCTTTGAGTGTCCTGCTTCATGCATCGAACTTGCACTGGCCATCTATTTTACGAATTGTAATATACATACACGTTTCAATGCTATTCTCTAATACCACCCCACCCTCGCCTTCTCCCACATAGTCCAATAGTCTGTTCTTTACATCTGTGTCTCTTTTGCTGCCTTGCATATAGGATCATCATTACTGACTTTCTAAATTCCAAAAATATGCATTAATACACTGTATTGGTGTTTTTCTTTCCGGCTTACTTCACTCTGTATAATAGGCTTCAGTTTCATTCACCTCATTAGAACTGACTCAAATGTGTTTTTTTTTATAGCTGAGTAATATTCCACTGTGCATATGTACCACGACTTCCTTATCCATTCATCTGCCAATGGACATTTAGGTTTCTTCCACGTTTTAGCTATTGTAAACAGTGCTTCAGTGAACACTGGGGTACCTGCGTCTCTTTCAATTCTGGTTTCCTCAGTGTGTATGCCCAGCAGTGCGATTGCTGGTTCATATGGCAGTTCTATTTCCAATTTTTTAAGGAATCTCCACACTGTTCTCCATAGTGGCTGTACTAGTTTGCATTCCCACCAACAGTGTAAGAGGGTTCCCATTTCTCCACACCCTCTCCAGTATTTATTGATTATAGGCTTTTTGATGGCTGCCACTCTGATCAGCATGAAATGATACCTCATTGTGGCTTTGATTTGCGTTTCTCTGATAATGAGTGATGTTGAACCTTTTTTCACGTGTTTGTTAGCCCTCTGTATGTCTTCTTTGGAGAAATGTCTGTTTAATTCTTTGGCCCACTTTTTGATTGGGTTGATGTTTTCTGGTATTGAGCTGCATGAGCTGCTTGTATATTTTGGAGATTAATTCTTTGTCAGTTGTTTTGTTTTGTAATACTTTCTCCCATTCTGAAGGCTGCCTTTTCACCTTGTGTAGTTTCTTTGTTGTGCAAAACTTTTAAGTTTAATTAGATCACAATATGCCAGTAAATTTGGAAAACTCAGCAGTGTCCACAGGACTGGAAAAGGTCAGTTTTCATTCCAATCCCAAAGAAAGACAATGCCAAAAAATGCTCAAACTACCACACAATTGCACACATCTCACACGCTAGTAAAGTAATGCTCAAAATTCTCCAAGCCAGGCTTCAGCAATATGTCAACTGTGAACTTCCAGATGTTCAAGCTGGTTTTAGAAAAGGAAAAGGAACCAGAGATCAAATTGCCAACATCTGCTGGATCATCAAAAAAGCAAGAGAGTTCCAGAAAAACATCTATTTCTGCTTTATTGACTATGCCAAAGCCTTTGACTGTATGGATCACAATAAATTGTGGAAAATTCTGAAAGAGATGGGAATACCAGACCACCTGACATGCCTCTTGAGAAATCTGTATGCAGGTCAGGAAGCAATAGTTAGAACTGGACATGGAACAACAGACTGGTTCCAAATAGGAAAAAGAGTACATTAAGGCTGTATATTGTCACCCTGCTTATTTAACGTATATGCAGAGTACATCATGAGAAATGCTGGGCTGGAGGAAGCACAAGCTGGAATCAAGATTGCCGGGAGAAATATCAATAACCTCAGATAGGCAGATGACACCACTCTTATGGCAGAAAGTGATGAGGAGCTAAAAAGCCTCTTGATGAAAGTGAAAAAGGAGAGTGAAAAAGTTGGCCTAAAGCTCAACATTCAGAAAACGAAGATCATGGCATCTGGTCCCATCCCTTCATGGGAAATAGATGGGGAAACAGTGGAAACAGTGTCAGACTTTATTTTGGGGGGCTCAAAAATCACTGCAGATGATGATTGCAGCCATGCAATTAAAAGACACTTACTCCTTGGAAGGACAGTTATGACCAACCTAGATAGCATATTGAAAAGCAGAGAAATTACTTTACCAACAAAGGTCCGTCTAGTCAAGGCTATGGTTTTTCCAGTAGTCATATATGGATGTGAGAGTTGGACTGTGAAGAAAGCTGAGCGCCAAAGAATTGATGCTTTTGAACTGTGGTGTTGGAGAAGACTCTTGAGAGTCCCTCAGACTGTAAGGAGATTTAACCAGTCAATCCTAAAGGAATTCAGTCCTGAATATTCACTGGAAGGATTGATGTTGAAGCTGAAGCTCCAATACTTTGGCCACCTGATGGGAAGAACTGACTCATTGGAGAAGATCTTGATGCTGGGAAAGATTGAAGGCAGGAGGAGAAGGGGATGACAGAGGATGAGATGGTTGGATGGCATCACTGACTCAATTGTCATGAGTTTGAGCAAACTCTGCGAGTGGTGATGGACAGGGAAGCCTGGCATGCTGCAGTCCATGGGGTCACAAAGAGTTGGACATGACTGAGTGACTAAACTGAACTGAAACTTGAACAGGAATTTAACTCTTTCTAAATTTTAAATGCTATTAAAATCATTGATAATGCAATAGTATTTCCTTTTGAAAGCTGGTATGGCCTCATTATAAACATAATTATCATGGTAAATAAGAAGGCAGTACTGGAGAGGGTAGTACTGTTTAATAACTAATCACATATCCAACATTGTTCAAAAGCAGTGTTTCTCAACTGTCTGGAATTACATATAAGTTTTATTTAATTTTACATTTTCAGCCCATTGCAACTTAGTCACTGATCCACTGTGCAAGGCTAGTATGCACCTCCCCCGTCAAGTGCAACACTCACATTGGTCTCTGGGCTGTTCAGGATCACATCCATCCTAAGTCTGGATGTCATGGCAATAGCTGATGGCTCTGAGTTTCTAGCTTTCTTGAGTTTCCTGTACTTACTTATAACCTAGTTACAAACAGTTCATGGACTGACACTAGTGCACAGACCACACAGTGAGCGTCACTCTCAGAGTTAATCTTTGCAACAAACCTCTGTGAATCATACTATCCCCACCTCAACTTTCAGACAAAGACACTGAAGCACAGTGGACTTCCCAACCTTAAGAGCCCATGGTAAACAGGAGCAGAATTTGTATCCAAACCCAGTCAGCAATGCCCAGAACCAGTATTTGTCCCTAAAGGGTGACCCCAGAGCTTGTGCTCCTCCTTGGAGGCTTATGTCATTTTAACTACATGTGGAGGAAGAACAGTCTGATTTAGGCCATCGGATGAGGCCCTCCTCAAATACACCTTCTACAGTCTACAAACCTCCTTCATCCACACTCATCTTGCTCTCCTCTCCTGGTGGTTAGGAATCACCAAGGTCGGTGATTCTATCTTGTGTCTCTGGATGCTCTTGGTCCATCCATCATCCCAACCAAAGAACTCCAAGAGCAGGAATCATATCCATCTTCCAGATGAAGAAGCTGAGATTCAGAGGTTAAGATACTTGCCTAAGTATGTAACTAAGGCTACATGGATATAGGGTGTCCATAGTCCATTTTGTCAAGGATGATGCCAGTTTATTTCCCTGGCACTCTGGTTACCGCTTTCCTTTCATTCTCAAGTATTCCATTCTGTGCAGTACATTCTTTGGACACCCACACTGCTAGTGAGAGCAGAGAAAGACCTAACAGGCAGATCAGTGTGATTGACTCCAAAACCAGGGCTTTCTGTTATCCCAGGCTACTTCTTAGAATTCCAAAATTACAAAGTTGACAAGGAAGGTTTGTTCTCAGTCATCATTTATTTATTCAGGAAACATTTACTGAGTGCCCCCTATGTGACAGACACTGTGCTGAAAGATGTAATTAAAAGGGAGGAGGGAGGAGGGTTCAGGATGGGGAACACATGTATACCTGTGGCGGATTCATTTTGATATTTGGCAAAACTAATACAGTTATGTAAAGTTTAAAAATAAAATAAAATATAAAAAAAATAAATAAACAAACAAAAAAAAATAAAAAGTGAATAGAACACAGTTTCAAGTCTTTTTCTCATTTGGTTTAGTGAGAAAACAGACCATATGGATAAAGAAAGCTGGGTGCAGAAGAATTGATGCTTTTGAACTGTAGTGTTGGAGAAGACTCTTGAAAGTCCCTTAGACTACAAGGAGAGCCAACCAGTCCATTCTAAAGGAGATCAGCCCTGGGATTTCTTTGGAGGGAATGATGCTGAAGCTGAAACTCGAGTACTTTGGCCACCTCATGAGAAGAGTTGACTCATTGGAAAAGACTCTGATGCTGGAAGGGATTGGGGGCAGGAGGAGAAGGGGACGACAGAGGATGAGATGGCTGGATGGCATCACCGACTCGATGGACATGAGTCTGAGTGAACTCTGAGAGTTGGTGATGGACAGGGAGGCCTGGCATGCTGTGGTTCATGGGGTCGCAAAGAGTCAGACACGACTGAGCAAATGAACTGAACTGAGACCCTATGAATACTCATAGTCAGGGCAGGCTACATAGTTTACATAACCTGTGTAAAATGTAAAGAACAGGCCCCTTATTTTAAAATCACCACACTGGATGACAATAGGACACTAACCAAGTACGGTTCAGTTTAAACGAGAGGTGCTCAGGGTCCTACAGAAAGATGAGTTACCTAGGATGATGACTGATCCTAAAGTGACTTCCTAGAAGAGGTGACGACTGGGCTGACCCTAGAAAATGAGATTTCTCCCCTTCATGGACCTTCTCCTCTATTTTTTAAAGCAGAGGGTATTGAGGAGAATCACTAACTCATCATTTTGACTTACACATCAATCATCAAGATTTTCCCCCACAGTATATCTTCATCACCTACCTTAGAGCTGTGACACAGGATGTGGGGGGACATGGAGATGTGCAGTTCAGACCTCCCTTCAAGGACTCATTGCCCAGCTGCTGGGGGTGCTGCCAGTGGGCAACCTTAAAACCACCAGGCTGCATGCAATGATCCTTCCAGGTTATAAAGACCAGCCATTGGATGTGTCAGGACAACCCTGAAGGGCCATCTTCATTCCAGATACCCCATGGGATCAGCTAAGGTCATCCAGCCAGGGATCAAGCTGGATCTTTCCTTCTGCCCTATCCCGTTTCTTCCCTCCTGATTCCACAGTATTGATTCCAAGGACAGCCATAATAAACACCCCAGCACTAAACTCCATCTGAGTCTGCATTCCAGAGAACCAGCCTGCAACATGTATCAGAAAACATTCCAGTACTCAGGGAGGACTTTTATTTGAAAATTACTGGTTACACATGTACTTAAAACATTTTAAAACCCCCAAATAAAATACAAAATGGTGGAAACAAGGAGTTTTTGTGTGAATATCATTACCTTTGGTTTAAAATCCACAACCTAATGTCTGACCAAAACGAAATTGTTATATATTAATAAAAGAAAACTATTACATTTAAATACATGAAAGTGCCATTTTATATAAAAGGCTGAATGTTAGCAGTTCCACATGTTCAATCTAATAGAAAAAAGCCATTAGCATTTGAAATTTAGAGAACATTATACTTATGAATAACTCATGGGTAAAAGATATAGTTAATGAATTAAACTAGGAATTAGAAAATACATAATACTTTGGAGAGTGGTTGGTGGTAAGTACCAAAACTTGTAGGTTGTATCTAAAGTGGATCACAGAAAAATTGTCAAATTTATATACTTATGTTAGAAAAATAAGGATATTATTAATCTGTTTCCAATTTAAGAATTTAGAGGAAAAAAATCTCAAAATAAAGGAAAAGTTGAAAGAAAGAATGATATGATGAGCTAGAAAGAAAAACAGAGTATCAAGCAATAATTTGATTCTTTGAAAATAAGAAAAAGTTATACAAGATTATTCATAAAAAATGAGAAGCCTCAAAGAAAACTAAAAGGCTAAAAGAACACAGAGATGATGCAGAGATTAAATATGTAAGATATTGTGAATACATTTATGCCAATCAAGCTCAAAACTCACAGGAAAAAGATCTACTTCTAGAAAAGTTAAAGTTGCCAAAATGACTCTGCAGAAATAAAACACTGAAGAGGAAGCACATAATTACCGAAAGTTACCCAGACAATGATGGCAGCACAACACTGTGAGTGTGATTAATGCCAAATTGTGTGATTAAAAATGGTTATATGGCAAATTTTATGTTATATATATTTTACCACAATTTTTTTAATGTAAAAAAATAAAATCCTCCATCTAGAAGACAGTCTAGAACATGTCTGTCTTTCATTAGCAAATCCCCTAGAGGGGTTCCTACTTTGATAAGGCATATTTTCTATTTTCTCTCCTTCTCTTTTAGAGGGCTTCCCCAATGGCTCAGTGGTAAAGAATCTGCTGGCAATGCAGGGGACACAGATGAATGTACAATATTGCCCTTCTGTATTTTAACCATATATTTTTTGGAGGGTGACATCTCTCTCTTCTATAATGTCACTTAAACTACATGTACTGTATGTTTTTCCTATTACTTTTCTCTGTAGTAGTTTAACTAGAGGTCTTTGAGTGGAAAATGGATAGTAGTTCTGTTAAAGGAAGTGGTGACACAAAACGGCAACTCACACAGTCTTCAAGAATCTGTAATATAATTAGAAAGTACTATGAAATTCTGGGAACAGTAAAAAAAAAAATTGTGAGAACTTTTTCTCAAATCTTAGAAAATGAGTTTGGCTCCAGAGTCTCTCAGGACACAAAACCTGGGAGACAGCTTTTATCAGTGGCCTGCACCTCTGATTTGGATAAAAAAGAAAATAGTATAACACATAAATAAACACAATAAATCCTTTTGCAAGAGCTTGAAGTCACTGAGTGAAGTTGGAGAAAAATTATAGATTAATATCTTGTAATATGTCAATATCTGTTGCTGGTGTAAAAATAGAACAACATAATTTACGCAGTGCAGAAACCAATTGGAACAATGGAATAGACGTGAACTCATGGTAGAATCACAGAGTTGACTCAAAAGTTGTGAAGGCTGAAGGTTGTCCATTGGCCATTCATAATATTCATAACCACACGGTCACTATGACAGATATCTGGTTATTTTCTTTCAGAGTGCACCTGAGGGGGGTAAAGACAAAAATCACACGTTTATGAGTTTTAAAGTCCTTCTCCTAAGGCAACACATTCTCAGGTCCACAGCTTCATGTGAAGCAAATCACATCACTACTAGAGGCACAATAGGAAAAACCAGGGGTGTGTTTATTCTATGGAGGAAGAAGTCCCATTAAAACCTTCACTGGGGCTGGACATAATGCCAAACTATCTGTACATACACTTGAGTTCTGATCATTCTGATTCACAAATATGTTTTTAAGACTAAATTCATAAGTAAAATCATTTTACTAACTCAAAACCTGGAGAGAAATTAAAAACAAGGTAACAAAGAGGCTGGGAAATCTGTTAATAGTGCCTGACCAAGGGTTTCTCATTTTCACATATAAAATGAGCACAACAAATTTGGATGTTAATATCAGGGTGTAATCCCTATATTTTATAAACTCTGATTAACAAACATAGAAAATAAGGAGTAGGAAATGGAGAAAGCATAATAATACGTTCTTGCCCGGAGAACTCCATGGACAAAGGAGCCTGGTCGGCTACAGTCCATGGGGTCACAAAGAGTCGGACACGACTGAGTGACTAACGCACACACACACGTAGTCATTAAAAATAATGAGATAACCACATGCTTGGATATAATCTGAGATACAACATTAAGTGAAAAAAAGAGAAAGAATCACTATCATTTGTGCTTAGAAACAGAAATTTTCTTCCTGATACACAGAACATCTCAACAGAACAGTCAACAGTGGTGCTGGGGCTCCACCTTGGGAGGGAGCTGTGTGATGACAGGATTGGAGAGTGATCTACTTTTTGTTCATAAATTTTAAAAAAGTATTTTAAAAAGTTCTTAAATTTTGTAGCATTAGATAAGCCATGTGTTTTAAAATATATTATTACAAATACATTTTAATTTTCTAGAGCAGTGGTCCCCAACCTTTTTGGCACCAGGGACCCAGTTTCTGGAAGACACTTTTTCCACAGACAGGGCGAGAAAGAGGAGGGTCAGGTGTAAAGTGAGCGATGGGCAGCAGCAGCTGAAGTTTGCTCCTTTGTACACCACTCACCTCCTGCCATGTGACCCAGTCCCTAACAGCCCACGGACCATACGAGTCTGGCCCGGGAGTTGGGGACCCCTGATTTAGAGTCTCTAAGCTATTTAGAACTATGGGTGTATTTTTTATCACTAGAAGGCAAGTCTTCCGTCTACAGCCTTTTAAAAAAATGATCCCATTGTAAAACACTCTGTATTCTCAAAGCCCTTAAGCATCTGCTGTCTCATCTGATCCCTGTGATAAGTGTGAAGAAGCCGGCAGGGCTGTAATCCCTGATCTATACACAGGTGAGGACCTGAGGCTCAGAGGCCCTGGGGGACACAAGGCCACGTGGATGCTAAGTGCCTCCTCCATCTATTCAAATGGGTCCGGGCTCCCAGAGCTCGGATATGAGGATTTTATAACTTCTGGGCTGTATTAAGTGATTTCATGAATAGACAAAATGACACCTCTGTTACACACTGGGAACAAAGAAACTTCAGAAAACCTCAACCAGCTCTGCTTCATCACAGAACAGAATGGATAACAGGCATTCATTCTTTGAGCTGAACGGTGTCCCCGCTAACTTTACATGTTGAAGTCCTAAACACCACAGTCCCTCAGAATGTGACTGTTTGGAGACAGTGTCTTTAAAGAGGCAATAAAGTTAAAATGAAGTCATACAGGTGGGTCCTAATATAACAGACTGGAGTTAGATTAAGAAGAGGAGACCAGGACACAGGCTCACACAGAGGGAAGAGCATGTGAGACACCGAGGGAAGATGGCGTCTCCAAGCCAAGGAGAGAGACCTCAGAGGAAACCAACCCTACTGACACCTTGACCTCAGACTTCTAGCCTCCAGGGCTGTGAGGAAATAAGTTTCCATTGTTTAAGTCACCTGCTCTGTGTTCTTTGTATGGCAGCCCTATCCCCTATCAAACTAATGCCCTCTCCAGCTTTATGTATCTAAAAGGTACTTTCTCTGCTATTTCATCAATCAGGGTCAATCAGATAGTGATCAACTCGCCTGAACAGTCTGTTCAAGAAAATGTGATATGGAAGCACCTTCTCCCAGATGTTGAGTTTTCTTTTCAGATGAATGAATTCTGTTCTATCCGTGAAACCTTGTGACTGAGGCTAATGCTCCCAGTGTTATAGCTCTGAACAATACATTGATACCTAATGCTTGCATATTCAAAAAACTGATAATCTGACAGTTTATCCTCCTAAGAGGATGCAGAGTATGCAGAAATAATGTCAAGATGGGATGAGAATCAAGAACTGCATTTGTTTCTGTAGAGGTGACCTGAGCCAGTGGCAGGACTGAAATCTGAGAGTGAGGTTCTGTCACCCTGTGAACTTGAGTGATTGCCTCCATCTTGGCTACCATGTGAAAGGAGCAGTGTTCTCAGACGTGGCACAGAACACAGAAACCAGGACTGCACTCAGCCTCCCCAGAAATTCCCCCTCTGTCTCCCTGGACCAGCTCAGTGACCTTGGGTGAGCCCTGGACCAATCTCTTCATCCATGACATGGGATAAAAAAGGGCAGTCATGAGGATTAAGTGAAATCATACATGCAAGAACTGTGTAAAATAAATGATAAAGAACTATACAAATATAACTTATCATTAATATTGTTAGAGTAGGTTCAGGATTAATAGACCAGGAATCACAAGATTTCTAATTCTATGACCTATGTCTGTTTCTGTACATATCATATGTGACACTTGGTTTAAAATATATACTTAAAGAACATATTTCTAACTCTGTGTCTGCTGCAAACTAGCTTAACACCAGTTATATACATGGGACCACATTCCTTCAAAGAGGACTTAGTTTCCTCACCTGTAAAATGAGGATGTTGAATGCTATTATCTTATCTGAAAATATCTAAAATTCTGAGATCAGTTTCTCATTACTCAAAGTCTAGCTCATACATAAGGATAATATAGTTTTTCAATGAACACTTTGACACATAAGTGGGGACACCTCTCTTTGATGTGTAATGCCTAAGTTCTAAAGAACAAAAGGGTTTTAAGAGTCCTGATTGTTTTGGGACTAGGTTATATGGGGAATCACAAATGATTATCCGGTCTCAGGATGGAAACTCTGACTGGGAGACACTCTAGTAGATGAAAGCACTCTGTGAATTTTTGGCACAAAAAATACAGAGCTCCATGTTCATCTTAAAATTTGCATACAGTAAGTACCGACAAAAAACTATCTCCTACCTGATGAACAGTGGAAAGTACTGCTGTGCATTTCCTCATTTCTAAGGAGGATTGAGATGAAACAGTGACAGAGGGAATTTAGGCCACATTTTAGATACATTTTTCATACAGAAATACTGTTAGATGCTGGGACATGTGTTTTTTTAAAAACAGGTATTTTAAATATTACACAAGTAATTTTATTCTACTTACAAGTGAAAATCTGGGAAATGCAGAAATGAAGAAGGTAAAATGCATCTATAATTTAATAACCAGAGAAACAGTTTTAATGGGGAAGCCTCATCACATAAGCTGGAAACCTCACCCCACCTTGAACCACGCCTCTCAAGTGGTGAGAACACCACACCTTTCATCCCTCCCTCTATTTTCCCATCAGTGTCAGTCCCACCTTATTCCAGAATGAATTACAGGCAGCTGCATGACAATCGCTAAATCCCTCAAACTAGACCTCAGTTGTCACATCTGTACAAGACACTACCACCTCACCTTTGTTAGAAAGACACCATGTGAGCGAATGTCACTCATCCAGTACCTTCTTCACACCATGTATAGTGCTTATTGCTTTTAACACACCTCATGTTCAAGCGGAGAAGGCAATGGCACCCCACTCCAGTACTCTTGCCTGGAAAATCCCATGGAAGGAGGACCCTGGTGGGCTGCAGTCCATGGGGTCTCTAAGAGTCAGACATGACTGAGAGACTTCACTTTCACTTTTCACTTTCATGCATTGGAGAAGGAAATGGCAACCCACTCCAGTATTCTTGCCTGGAGAATCCCAGGGACGGGGGAGCCTGGTGGGCTGCCGTCTATAGGGTCGCACAGAGTCGGACACGACTGAAGCGACTTAGCAGCAGCAGCAGCAGCATGTTCAAGCACCATCCAGAGTACAGTGTTAAGGTATTGTGAATTCCTGATTTATCCTGATGACAATCTACCTTCTTCTGGAAGTTAGAGGGAGCATGGGTGGGGAGGGGATAACTGGATAAAATTTTAAACAACAAAGAATTAGGAATTAAGTGACAGTATCATGTAGGAGTTTTCTTTACAGTTTAGAAACAGAAGCAACTTATACCTTTCCCTGGTTAATCTTCCTAGACTCAAAGTATTCCAAAATTTTTTCCTTACACTCTCAAATTTCATGGATATTCCTTGACAGCACTCACATCACAAAAGTGCTAAGCACCAGTCAGAATGATACATAAAGGGTCTGCAAAATGAGAGTGTTCCATGCTCTAAGGGAATCTGAACCTAGGGTCCAAGTGTGTGGTGAGTCCTATCTCAAATCTGTCTGTTAGGCACAGGTGCATGTGCACAGAAGTGCACACTCATCCTACACCCCATCCCCACCACTGTTGCAGATTCTCAGCAGACCTGCCTTCAACCTGGCACATGCTGTTAAGACCCAGTCATGAAGCTTAGTCTCTGGAGGTTTATGACTGAAAAGGGCACAGAGACCCCTGGTGGAGATTCCCGAAGAGTGAATCTGGAAACAAACTTCAATTACAACACCCTGCAGCAGGCTCACCTGTTTTGCCCTTTCAATGAGAACAGTGGCCTCCACCTCACCCAGATGCTGCACCATCTTGTAAAGCAGGCTGTCTCTATTTTGAAGCAAATCATATGACTCATTATATTCTAACAGTTCCCCTGAATCCAAAACCTGTTAATCAACAGAAAGAAACCAATTAGCACCAATGTTTCACAGTAACATATTGGGTGTGTGTGTGTTAAGTCATTTTAGTTGTGTCCAGCTCTTTGTGACCCAACGGACTACAGCCCGCTAGGCTCCTCTGTCCACGGAATTCTCCAGGCAAGAATACTGGAGTGGGTTGTCATTTCCTTCTCCAAGGGATCTTTCTAACCTAGGGATTGAACCCATGTTTCTTATGAACCTCCTGAATTGGCAGGTGGGTTCTTTACTATGAGCACCAAATGTTTCACAGTAACATAACTCGGATAATTATTTCAGAAACGGGCAGGACAGGGAGAATAGAGAGAATCTATCTGGGTGGTAGGCCTGCTGGTATTTAAATGATTTGATTACCCTGTTTTACTAGACAGACAAAGGCCTAATGTGATCTTTTATTATTATAAGGTTATAGGAAAGGAAGAAAATGGAAGTTTTACACTAGGATTACTGGCACTTAATAGGCTGAAGCATCTAATATTCTGCCCAGGGCATTTGGGGTTGTTATCATTAGTCAGTGCTTTTAGCTCTCAGACTCTGAGCTCTGAGGGATATTGATAGAGATACACACAGAGTTGGAAAATATCTTGATTCAAGAAAACCAAAGTCAATTTATCTAAAATGTAGGTTGATGTCATGCAAACCAGATGACAGTAACCTGACAGCAAATTGTCAATTTGGTTTGACAGAATCTGATCAATATTTGGGGAAAAAAGGGTGCTTCTAGAATTTCTTCAGGGTTCTGGATTACTGTCAGCTTCTAAGAGGGGCAGAATCCTTTATATGAGAGGTTAAAATACTTCTTAAAGTTGGCTGTGGTTGTATTTTATTATTCTGAGAGTGAAAGGCTGGCAAAAGGAGCTGCTACATAGCAGCATTAGTAGAACTGCTCTGCACACACACACAAAAATCTGTATAAATCCAATTTTCTCCTTGGATAAGATCAAAGAAGCAATTAAGAAATTGAGCTTGTAATTCTAGAGATCATGGCCCACATAGCACATGGAGGCACCCCAATCTAAATTGCCTAGGACCTGAATCTGTTTTTACAAATTATCTTTCTGTTTCTTTTTCTTTCTTTCTTAAGGTGCCTTCCTTTCACTCCTTTTATTATCATTAAAAGGTCTGCTGGGCTTTCCAGGTAGCTCAGCTGATAAGTAATTCACCTGCAATGCAGGAGACCCCTGTTCAATTCCTGGGTTGGGAAGTTCCCCTGGAGAAGGGATAGGGTATGCACTCCAGTGTTCTTGGGCTTCCCTGGTGGCTCAGACCGTATAGAATCCACCTGCAGTGTGGGAGACCTGGGTTTGATCTCTGGGTTGGGAAGAGCCCTTGGACAAGGGGATGGCAACCCACTCTAAGGTTCTTGCCTGGAGAATCCCCATGGACAAAGGAGCCTGGCCGGCTGCAGTCCATGGGGTCACAAAGAGTTGGACCCTTGAGCGACTAAGCACAGTAGGTCTGTGCTTACTGACTAAGCACGATGAAGTGAAGTGGAAGTGAAAGTTGCTCAGGCATGTCTGACTCTTTGCAACCCCATGGACTATACAGTCCAAGGAATTCTCCAGTCAGAATACTGGACTAAGCACAATATGTCTGCTAATTGGAAATTGAAAGAGAGAGGAAGGGGCTTTTAACTCCCTCTTTCTACTTTTTAGTGACTTTGGTTAATAATTTTTTTTTTTGGTGGGGGAGGAGGGAGTGTCTAAAACAATATGCTCATATGATATAACTATAAAAACAGTTCTGATGTTAAATAGTATTTCATTCTTCATTTAGAGTAAATGTATCTTAAGAGAAAATGCTGAAACTCTATAAACAAGACATAGGTTGTTTTTCCACATAAATACAGTTAATTTCATTCTTTGTATTTAATTAAAAATAGTTATTAAGTCTCATAAAGTCTCATCTCTAGTTAATCTTTTGTTTACTTCTGTGGATCACTGCTAAGAGCAGCTCTCTCAAAAGAGCCCAGGAATAACAGAATCTGTATCACTCACATAATAATTTATATCTTCTGTAACTTGGCCAACTTAGATGTTCTGATTGTATAATTTTACTTAAGTATGACAGGATAGAACATAACTACTTATTCTGATGCCAAGGAAGAAAAAGCACAATTTTAAAACACAGGTATGCAAACACCTATGATCAATTAATCTATGAAAGAGTAATCAAGTATATAAAATGGATAAGATAGTCTCCTTGGTAAATAGTACTAGGAAAGCTGGACACCTACATGGAAATAAATGAAATTAGAACACACTAATCTTTTTGTATATGTACAACCATACAAAATAAACCATATACAAAAATAAACTCAGAATGGTTTAAAGACCTAATATAAGACTGGATACTATAGAACTAGAGGAAAACACTGGCAAAACACTCTTTGACATAAATCACAACAATATTTTCCTAGATCAGTCGCCCAAAGCAAAAGAAAAGAAGCAAAAGTAAACAAATGGGACCTAATCAAACACAAAAGCTTTTGAACAGCAGAGAAGACAACCAACAAAATGAAAAGAAAACATTGAATAAATGGGATAAAATATTTACAAATGATGCAACCAACAGGGGGTTAATATCTAAAATATACAAACACCTCATATAACTCAATATCTAAAAACCAATAACCCAATCAAAAAATGGACAGAAGATCTAAATAGACATTTCTTCAAAGAAGACATACAGATGACCAACAGGAAAAGATGCTCCACATCACCAATTATCAGAGAAATGTTAATCAGTCAAAATGAGGTACCACCTCACATGGGTCAGAATGGCCATCATTAGAGTCTACAAATAACAAATGTTGGAGAGTCTGTAGAGAAAAAGTATAACTTGGTGCAGCCACAATGGAAAACAGTATGGAGATTTCTGAAAAAAACGAAAATAGAGCTACCATACAATCTAACAATCTTACCACTGGGCATGTATCAAGAAAAGACAAAAAGATACATACACCCTAATTCAAAAAGATACATACACCCCAACATTCATAACAGCATCACTTACAATAGCCAAAATATGGAAACAACCTAAGTGTCCATCAACAGATGACTGGTTTAAGAAAATGTTATACACATACACCAATGCGCGCGTGAGCACACGTTTGCACAGTGGAATATCCCTCATATCACAATAAATGATGAAACACTGCCATTTGTACCAACACGGGTGAAACTGGAGAATATCATACTAAGTGAAGTAAATCAGACAGAGAAAGACAAATATGATACCATTTATTTGTGGAACATAAAAAATAATACAAATGAATCTACATATAAAACAGAAGCAGACTCACAGACACAGAAAATAAACTTATGGTTACTAAAGAGGAAAGGAGGGGGCATAAAAATTAGGACTATGAGATCAACAGATACAAACTACTATAAATGAAACAGATAAGCAAAATGGGCTTAATGTATAACACAGGGAAGTATATCCAATATACTGTAATTACCTATAATGGAAAATATTCTGAAAAAATATATATGTATTTAGGTGAATCACTTTGCTATACATCTGAAACTAACAAAATGCTGTCAATCAACTATATTTCATGTTTACAAACAGGAGTAATACATAGCCAAAACACACTTGAGAAACACTTAAGTAAATTTTCATTAATTTCTGAATTGATTCAGCAAACACATATTGCACATTTATGTGCACTTATGGTATTTTGCTGGATGCTGTGGAAAATGAAAACACACATAAGCCAGAGACCCTGCCCCTAGAGAGCCTGTACTGAGAGGAGAGAGAGAAGAAAACCTCAAGTGTGTATCATGCAGGTAAAAAAGCACAACAAGGAGGGTTTAGTAACAGAAGAGATGACTCCTGGTCAGAGGTTCTGAGGATGAGCTTCAGGGAGGAGAGAGGGCAATGAACTAGGCCTTGAAGAAAGGACAGGCATGAAAATGCAGAAACAAAGGTGGATGGGTGGACAGTGGTCATTCCAGACACATGGACTATCATGGGCCAAGTGGACAGGAAATGAGCCTGGCATCTCCTTGAGGGCAGGGTGATGCAGTTTTCCTTGTTCACTGCTGCATCTCAGGGCCCTGGCATTATACAAGATAAGTAACAGGCACACAGTAGATGAGAGTTTAAAATTAAATACAAATGAAACTAAATTCAGGGTGTGACTGGCTGATAACCCAATGGTGTGATCTGTCAAAACTACAGGGTGAGATCAAGGGGAGGATAAGTCCAGCTGGCATGGGGAACAGCTAAGGCAGGGGATACAGGGATGACAGGATGAGGGATGAGGAACTGGAGGACCACATGCTTCAGGTGGATGGCTGAGGACAAGAGGGAGAGTGAGAGGGGAAATGAGGGAGGGACAAACCAGGGCTGAGGATGGAGGCTTCAAACTCATTTATGTTAAATACTGGAAAAGATAAAGAAGAAGAGATAGTCAGAGAGGAGGGGGAGTTGAGAGGAGCAGGAGGGCAGTGCAGCCACAGATATTCCAGGGAGCTGCCCTCCACATAAAAACTAAATGGACCCACTGCAAGATAATACAATTTATTTTCATTGGCAGGATGCCATCAGTGACAATGGAGTGGCTTCAGGGAGAGGTGGGGGCAGGAGAGGTTGGAAGAAAAGCCTAGTAAGAAAGAGATGCCAGAAATGGTTTTTAAAATGGTGATAAACAATAAAGGGAGATCCCATTAGGGACAAATAGAGTGGAGAGGTGAAGATCTGAGTATTGGACCTCTGTTTTTGGCTGCCAGGTGACACAGGGACAATTGTCCAATTTGGGTCCAACTTGGAATTTGGGTCCCTAATTAAACGGGTTCTTGTGATTTTCTCAGAGACTAGACACTGTGGCAGGTATTAACTGAAATTTTTTTCTTAGGTCTTGAAATAAGAAGTCATTCTTCTTGCCCATGGAATGATGAAAGCTGCGTCATGGTCACCTCCATAATTGTTCTCCCAAATCTGCTGCTTTTGCATGTAAGCACCCCCTTAATAAAGTATTTCTTTTCCTGTATTGTGCTCTCTACTTGCACATTAGTTATCTTTTCTCTAAAAACTTTAATGAAAATACATGGCATGTTTTTGAACGAGGTTTCTCTTCTAAAATGTTGTAACTATATCCATGTAGGCTTATGAAAGAAAAAAATCCATGAAGGTAAAAAACAGAATTTAAGTAAAATGCTAGTTAGGTATAAGCTGTTTTTGTGCTTTTCAGGTGGGTATATTACAACAGTTTCTGGTTTTGGTGTCTCTGGGAAAAATTATACTTAGAAGAGGCTTGAGTTAAGGAAAAGAGGTAAAGAATATGCACAATATTGTTTATAAATAGAAGAGGTAGAATTTGAGATTCCTTGTCCTGGGTTTTGTCCTGTGTCATTTATTTTCAAAGAAAAACTGCAGACAGTGAAAATGTTGACCACAGACAACAACCCTGTAAGGGCAAGTGCAGATTTTCATACGCCCCTTTGCTCATGCTTCTACGGAGAATACAGGTCATATGAAGACTGGAGTGTGAGAGATGGGAGGGGACAATTGTGCTATTGGTTGAAGAGAAAACAGGTCATAAGCACCCAGCAAATCCTAAAAACCACAAGAAGAACTCACCTTTTAATGCAGAGACAGTGGTGAGTCTTAGGAGAAAGAGGATTTCTAATTTATCTGTCTTGCTCCACTGTTATGGAGCAAATAAGGATGATTAAATTAGTTGTCATTATGACTCCATTATGTTTCAGTTCAGTTCAGTTCACTCAGTCATGTCTGACTCTTTGCGACTCCATGAATCGCAGCACTCCAGGCCCTCCCTGTCCACCACCAATCCCGGAGTTCACTCAGACTCACGTCCATCGAGTCGGTGAAGCCATCCAACCATCTCATCCTCTGTCCTCCCCTTCTCCTCCTGCCCCCAATCCCTCCCAGCATCAGGGTCTTTTCCAATGAGTCAACTCTTCGCATGAGGTGGCCAAAGTACTGGAGTTTCAGCTTTAGCATCATTCCTTCCAAAGAACACCCAGGACCAATCTCCTTTAGAATGGACTGGTTGGATCTCCTTGCAGTCCAAGGGACTCTCAAGAGTCTTCTCCATCACCACAGTTCAAAAGCATAAATTCTTCAGTGCTCAGCTTTATTCACAGTCCAACTCTCACATCCATACATGACCACTGGAAAAACCATAGCCTTGACTAGATGGACCTTTGTTGGCAAAGTAATGTCTCTGCTTTTCAATATGCTATCTAGGTTGGTCATAACTTTCCTTCCAAGGAGTAAACATCTTTTAATTTCATGGCTTCAATCACCATATGCAGTGATTTTGGAGCCAAAAAAAAAAAAAAGTCTGACACTGTTTCCCCATCTATTTCCCATGAAGTGATGGGACCAGATGCCATGATCTTAGTTTTCTGAATGTTGAGCTTTAAGCCAACTTTTCCACTCTCCTCTTTCACTTTAATCAAGGGGCTTTTTAGTTCCTCTTCACTTTCTGCCATAAGGGTGGTGTCATCTGCATATCTGAGATTATTGATATTTCTCCTGGCAATCTTGATTCCAGCTTGTACTTCCTCCAGTCCAGCGTTTCTCATGATGTACTCTGCATATAAGTTAAATTAGCAGGGTGACAATATACAGCCTTGACGTATTCCTTTTCTTATTAGAACCAGTCTGTTGTTCCATGTCCAGTTCTAACTTTTGCTGACCTACATATAGGTTTCTCAAGAGGCATGTCAGTATGTTTTATAAAATTAAAAAATGAGAGAACATCTTTGTAAAATAGAATTCTGAAACACTAATGGTACTTAATGAGCCAAAGCTGGGTAAATCCCTTTGAAGTGTCAACAAATAAATAAAGCTATTAACTAAGCCAGTTGGTTCCCAACAAGTCTTTTGCTTAATTTACTTACAGTAAACAAAACCATTTCAAATAGCTGAGAAAAGAAGAGAAGAAAAGGCAAAGGAGAAAAGGAAAGTTATACCCATCTGAATGCAGAGTTTGAAAGAATAGCAAGGAGAAATAAGAAAGCCTTCCTCAGCAATCAATGCAAAGCAATAGAGGAAAACAACAGAATGGGAAAGACTAGAGATCTCTTCAAGAAAATTAGAGATACCAAGGGAACATTTCCTGCAAAGATGGACACAATAAAGGACAAAAATGTATGGAACTAACAGAAGCAAGAAGATATTAAGAAGAGGTGGCAAGAATACACAGAACTGTACCAAAAAAAGATCTTCATGACTCAGATAACCACAATGGTGTGATCATTCACCTAGAGCCAGACATCCTGGAGTGTGAAGTCAAGTTTACCTTAAGAAGTATCGCTACAAACAAAGCTACTGAGGTGATGGAATTCCAGCTGAGCTATTTCAAATCCTAAAAGATGATGCTGTGAAAGTGCTGCACTCAATACGCCAGCAAATTTGGAAAACTCAGCAGTGGCCACAGGACTGGAAAAGGTCAGTTTTCATTCCAATCCCAAAGAAAGGCAATGCCAGAGAATGCTCAAACTATCACACAATGTACTCATTTCACACACTAGCAAAGTAATGCTCAAAGTCCTTCAAGTGAGGCTTCAATAGCATGTGAACCAAGAACTTCCAGATATAAAAGCTGGATTTAGAAAAGGCAGAGGAACCAGAGCTCAAATTGCCAACATCCATTGGATCACAGAAATAGCAAGAGAATTCTAGAAAAAACATGTACTTCTGCTTCATTGACTTCGCTAAAGCCTTTGACCCTGTGGATCACAACAAACTGTTGAAAATTCTTCAAGAGATGGGAATACCAGACCACCTTATGTGCCTCCTGAGAATCCTGTATGCAGGATAAGAAGCAGTAGTTACAACTGGATATGAAACAACAGACTGGTTCAAAATTGGAAAAGGCATATATCACGGCTGTATACTGCCGGGTACAACATGTGAAAAACCAGGCTGGATGAAGCACAAGCTGGAATCAAGATTGCTTGGAGAAATATCAACTTCAGATATTCAGATAACACCTCTCTTATGGCAGAAAGCAAAGAGGACCTAAAGAGCTTCTTGATGAAGGCAAAAGAGGAGAGTGAAACAGCGGGCTTAAAACTCAACATTCAAAAACTAAGATCATGGCATCTTGTTCCATCACTTCATGGCAAATAGATGGGAAAACATGGAAACAGAGAGATTTTATTTTCTTGGGCTTCATAATCACTGCAGAGGGTGATTTCAGCCTTAAAATTAAAAGACCCTTGCTCCTTGGAAGAAAACCTATGACAAAACTAGACAGTGTATTAAAAAACAGGCAGTAATTTGCTGACAAAGATCAATATAGTCAAAGGTATGGTTTTCCAGTGGTCATGAATGGATGTGAGAGTTGGACCATAAAGAAGACTGAGTGTTGAAGAACTGCAGTTTTGGAGAAGACTCTTGAAAATCCCTTGGGCTGCAAGGAGATCAAACCAGTCAACCCTAAAGGAAATCAACCCTGAATATTCATTGGAAGGACTGATGCTGAAGCTGAAGTGCCAATACTTTGGCTACCTGATGTGATGAGCCAACTCATTAGAAAAGACTCTGATGCTGGAAAAGATTGGAGGCTGGAGGAGAAGGGGACAACAGAGGATGAGATGGTTGGATGACATCACTGACTCAATGGACATGAGTTTGAGCAAATTCTAGGAGTTGATGAAGGACAAAGAAGCCTGGTGTGCTGCAGTACATAGGGTCACTGGGAGTTGGACATGACTGAGCAACTGAACAAGAACAAAAAAAAAAACACATACCCATCTGTCTTTGTGCAGATATATTCACCAGTGCAACAAAATGTACTTGTTACAAGAAATGGTAACTCATTCCAGTATTCTTGCCTGGAGAATCCCCATGGCCAGAGGAACCTGGTGGGCTACAATCTATGAGGTGGCACAAAAGTCAGATACAACTTAGCAACTAAACAACAACACCTTCAACACCTATAACCACACGACTTCATGGCAACAACCCTGTCGGTTATTCCCTTCCTCAGTATCAGCCCCTCCCTCAGGCTGGCTGCCTGCCCTCTGGAGTGTCAGGTTTTGCAGCAGGTTGACTCGTCTCATGTCCACATTAAAGCTTTCAGAACAGACAGTCACCTGCTTTCCTGAAAGGAAAGAGGTACAGGGATCCCTTGGAGATATTGGGGGTTCAGTTCCAGAACACCAGAATGTAGTGAATATCACAATAAAGTCAGTTATACAATATTTCTGGTTTCCAAGGGTGTATAGGAGTTATGTTTAGACTACACTGTAGCCTAGAGAGTGTGCAGTAGCATTATGCCTGAGAAAACAATGTACAGACCTTAATTTAAAAAATAATTTATTGCTCATGGGCATACCCATGGGTGATTCTTGTTGATGTCTGACAGAAAACAACAAAATTCTGCAAAGCAATTATCCTTCAATTAAAAAAAATAAATTAAGCAAAATAATAATTTATTGCTAAAAAATACTAACCATCATTGGAGACTTTGGCAAGTAACATCAAAAATCACTGATCACAGATCACCATAACAAATGTAATGATAGTGAAAAAGTTTGACATATTGCGAGAATTATCAAAAGGTGACACAGACAAGGAGTGAGAAAATGCTGTAGTCTCCTAAGGTCTAATCCTGCTGTTCCTACAAGAGGAATCAGCAACCACAACCATTTTGGACCAAGATATAAATAAGTGGCTGAGTTTACATATCCTGGCGGGACCTCCCTGTGACATCACTGATGACCTCAATCAGGGACCCTTAAACTGAAGGTCTCCCAACATAGGAGTGGGAAGGGCAGCTCCACAGTGAAGGACATCACGGAAAACAAGTCCAGTCATTGCAAAGGTGACAGGCTCCAAAGAGAACCCTCACATTTCTCTTCTCTCTCCATCTTCCCCATTCACCCAGATGCTCAGTCTCCACACCTAGACACCAGCATCAACTCCTCTCTCTCCCCTCAGGTCCCACATTCAATTCCTCACTTGGCTCCTCTTCCTTATCTCCCCCAAATCCAACCATCTCACCATTTCCACTGCAGACACCTTAGTCTAAGCCACCAACAGTCAAGAGAGGGCACAACTGCAAGAGAGAGGGAACACTGCATTTGGAGAACTGAAGACCATCAATGTGGTTTTAGCTGTAAAGGAAGGAGGGGGTGCGGAGTGGGACAAAACTAGAAAGCTGGGGAGGGGCCAGGCTGTAAACTGCTTTGTTAAAACATGTTAAAGATTTGTACACTGATCAACTGAGAAAAATTTGAGGTTACAGAAATTTACCAGGAGATTGGCTTCCCTGGTGGCTCAGATGGTAAAGAATCTTCCTGCAATGTGGGAGAACCGGGTTCAGTCTCTGGGTTGGGAAGATCCCATGGAGTAGGAAATGGCAACCCCCTCAGTATTCTTGCCTGGAAAATCCCATGGACAGAGGAGCCTGGTGAGGTACAGTTCAGGGGGTTGCAAAGAGTGGGACACGACTGAGCAAGTAACACACACGAGTAAGTAAAGCACTAAATAAATTGAACATACTTTGATAACAGCAACAAAACTGATTGGTTCAAGGGATACAGACGTTTACATCTGTGAATCAGGTGCTGAGGGATAAGACTGAGAACTGACTAGCAGACATGCTTTCAAAATTCTGCCCTTCCTCACCGTTTCCCTAACCAATCACACATTCCAAGGTGACAGTATTTCTAAGAATTAGATAATAAAAGCTACTATTAATGCTGGAATACCAAAAACCAAAAATAAAGCTGCAGGATACATTTAGGAACAATTAATTTATTTGAACAGACCCCTAAGTGAGCTAGAGATCAAGCCATCTTTCTGCTGCTGCCTCTAAAACCTGACAAATGGCTGGAAACAGTTAAATTTTATAGCATCATTTATTTATTATGGAAGAAAGATGTTTGGGGGACAGTCTTCAAAATATACAGTGCTAAGAGCTAAGAACAACAAAGCAACAGGAAAAAGTAGAAATGAAAGGCTACTTTGCCAATTAGCATTCAAGAACACTAAATGAGGGTCTAAGAATACCAGATGCTAAAAAACATTTCTGGAATTTGAGTTACTGTCCTGTAGTCTTGGAATTTAACCCAGTCCCTCTTGAAAGTTTGCAGGTGGAGTCGGCTTCCTACTGAGCTGCTCTAGTCCAGACAACTGGCTGCACTGCTGGAGCCTAGAGCATCCCTTTGGTTGGGGATGCCCCACTCCTGTTGTTGGACTCCTTGGAGCTCACTCCTGTGCATGTCCAGCTCAGTGAGTGAGGCTACAGGTACTGCTTCAATGCTGACAGCCTGATATCTACTCAATGTCCCCACTGATGATCCATCTGACAATGCATGTGAAGTAAGGGGAGGGGGTGACATTCCAGAAACTGTCTAAGAAGTCAAAAGAGACAGTTCCATTATCATAAGACATAAGGAAGTTTGGGTGTTACTGTTTATTATTGATTATTACCTATTTTGTGTGGACCATCAAAATACCTAAATATATCTTGCATTCTTTTGGGACTGACTCCCCTTGTGGCTCAGACAGTAAAGAATCTGTCTGCAATGCAGAAGACCTGGGTTCAATCCTTGAGTTGGGAAGATTCCCTGCAGAAGGGAATGGCTACCCACTCCAGTATTCTTGCTTGGAGAGAATCCCATGGACAGAGGAGCCTGGCAGGCTACAGTCCATGGGGTCACAAAGAATAGGACATGACTGAGTGACAAACACATTCTTTTGGGATTATATGCAGCCAAAGGTTTTCCTTTGAGCCATGGTTTCTATATCATTTTGTAAAGCCACATTCTAACATTTACTGAAATTCAGCAAGCAGCAGAGGGAAACAACAAAGAGTATATGAAAAGAGATAAGGAATAGAGGGAGGAGGGAAAAGAAGATAAGGAAGGAAATATTAAATTACTGAGAGGAAAGAGCCAATCAAATCTGGAGGGAAGATACTAGACAGATATCCAGGGACCAAAGCTTGGAGCCTACCATATGTACAGTGCCTCGATCTATTGTGCAAGAGACTTGTTGGTTGTTTATCTACAGTCTCTCAGCCTTGATTTGCCTTCCTTTCTAAACTCTCACCTGTGATGCACAAGTTGGATCTCTGCAAGTCACATTTCAGAGGCTCTTTGGCAAGCTGGCCTTTTTTAGGTTCTGCCAGTAAGCGGGCACTAGAGGGAGACTGAAAGTGGGACAGAGCTAATGTTCTATCCGACTTGCTGTTCCTGCAGCGTCACCTCAGCAATGGGGCCTGACTCCAGCTCCGAGCTTCTATTAGCACATGGAGAAATAACCCTATCCTGCTTCCTCAGCACATATGACCAGCAACTGGGCCTCTCCTTGGAGGTTTGAGCACCAACTGTAGGGCCTCTCTTCTGAGTTCTTAGGTCTGAATATCTGTCCTAGGACATGGTAGCTGCTTCCTAAAATCATTACCCCAGTGCTTCCTTTCATTTTTCTAGCCTCCTATTCTTTTTTTTTTTTAATTTTATTTTATTTTTAAACTTTACATAACTGTATTAGTTTTGCCAAATATCAAATGAATCCACCACAGGTATACATGTGTTCCCCATCCTGAACCCTCCTCCCTCCTCCCTCCCCATTCCATCCCTCTGGGTAGTCCCAGTGCACCAGCCCCAAGCATCCAATATCGTGCATCAAACCTGGACTGGCAACTCATTTCATACATGATATTTTACATGTTTCAATGCCATTCTCCCAAATCTTCCCACCCTCTCCCTCTCTCACAGAGTCCATAAGACTGTTCTATACATCAGTGTCTCTTTTGCTGTCTCATACACAGGGTTATTGTTACCATCTTTCTAAATTCCATATATATGCGTTAGTATACTGTATATGGAATTTAGCCTCCTATTCTTATGTAGCAAATTTCCTATATTAAATCCTTTCAGCTGAAATACTGTTTTTCTCATGAGGCTCTTTCTTTTCATGGACTCCTTTCTGACAGCAAGAGCTGAAAAATTCTGCAACCTTAGCCAACAACCTCCTGGTAATCTAAATGAGAGGTTAATTTTTTGATTGAAGGAATTGAAAAATACTGAAACAACTGTGACACAGTGAAAATGACTGTGTTCTAGCCTCTTTAAATATGAAGCTATAATTTGGGTTTGGAATATTTTCATGGCTGGACGTCTTAAAAAATAACAATTCAAATATAAGAATATTATATAAAATATAAGGTTATTGGATATATTATTTAATAGCACATTTTGAAAGTAAAATTAATTACTCGAGTTATTTTCAGGAATGAGAAGAGAAACCAAGAGAAAATTAAATTACTGGAGGTTTCTATCAAGTTTTACAAGGAAGGATCAGTGCAAAATTGAATATAAGTGAAAAAAATTGAAATGGTGAGGGACTTACCAGTATCCGTTCACAGTCAATAACGGTACTCAACCTGTGTGTGATGGTTAGCACAGTGCACTGGGTAAATTTCTCACGGATTTTTTTTTGTATTAACTCATCAGTTCTGGAATCAGAGAAGTTGATATACTTCAGTGAAGACAGGAAAAGCAGACTAAAGAGTTAAAAACTAAAAATCAATACTTTAACATATAATCTTGTTCCTAAAAATCTAAGTATAAAAAGTCTATTTAGAAATTTACTATTTTCCACAAAGTGATGGAAAATAGCCTTCCCTTGAAACTATTTGAAACTATCTGGATTGAAACTAGCTGGATTCCGAAATCCAGCTCTCTTAGGATGCCTCATAACAATATTAACAGCAATTTGGGAGAATGGCATTAAAACATGTATAATATCATATCAGAAATGAATCGCCAGTCCAGGTTCGATGCAGGATACAGGAAGCTTGGGGCTGGTGCACTGGGATGACCCAGAGGGATGGTATGGGGAGGGAGGTGGGAGGGGGGGTTCAGGATGGGGAACACGTATACACCCATGGTTGATGCATGTTGATGTATGGCAAAACCAATACAATATTGTAAAGTAAAAAAAAAATAAAAAATGAAAAAAATTAAAATAAAATAAAATAAACAATATTAACAGCATATAACTGTCTTGGTTTCTTCCTTTGTTTTCCTTTGTTTGTGATTAATATTATTAAAAGACATCTGTGGGCCAAAGAGAGCATAGAAACATTTTTCAGCATCACTAAATGTTTTCCATTTACCACATTTACAATCTGGATTCCAGGTTTCATGGACCCCAGCTCCATACCTTGGGTCCACATTGGATGTGGCTTTGTCAAGAATCAATATCTGATTTTTCCTGAGAATAGCCCTGGCAAGGCACACTAGTTGTCTCTGTCCAACACTCAAGTTCAACCCTGATTCTGCTAATTCAGTATTCATTTCACTAGGAAGAGCTTTGATGGCTTCTTTAAGTTGTACCTGTAGACACAGAAAGAAAAACATTTCAAAAACAAACTGCTGCAGAAGTAGAAAAGCCTCTTAGACATTAGATCTTTGAAGTCCTCATGACTTCTTATGTATCTTAAATGTACAGTCATGTGATGGGAAAAGCTGTTTCCAATTAATGTTTACAGAGAAAGATGGGGGGTAGAGTCAAGTCAGGACAGAAAGATCTCAATGTCCCCCCATCCCTGCCACATGCCGTCCACCAACAATCCCCACCTAGGAATTAGTTCAGAAAGTCTCTCAAAAATTGAAGCTATTTCTCCCAATATGGTTTAAACAGAAAATCTAAAAGGATCTTTATGGTTGAATCAACTTTACCATAGTATGTTTTGCATAGGAGTTGAAAAAAAAATTACAGAGATTTTGGTTCTCTAAAGATATATTATTAACACTTTACAATTTCTTAACATTTAAAATAACACAAATTTAAACAATGGAAAACTCTGTCTTATACATTAGTAATCCTGGAACACTTCCCAAGCTTAGTCTATAAATAGTGGACCAGTCAAGTGCATTTCTTTCAATATCATAAATGTCTTCCAGTGAATGAAAACTCACAAAAAACAAGATGAATATTACATCTTATCTCCCCAACAATACAGATATAGGTCATGTTTATACTAATCTATCTTCATAAAATTATAAGATTAAAAAAACAAATCTTTAACCACCAAATATAATCTGAAAGTACACTTGGTGGTAGGGGTCAGTTCAATGAATATTCATTTTGGAGAAATATTATGGAGCAAGAAGCAAACTCAGGCTGTACTTAAAGTGAAAGAACAAAGAAGAAATACACTTCAAATAAAGAAACCAACAGATTGATGGCCAATAAATTATGTGACACAGTACAACGTCAGATAACAAAACACCAAGGGTGAATGATTAGCATTTTTGTGATATCCTAAATGCTAGAGCACTTCCAAGAATGTGATCCTGAACTGTGCTCCTGATGGAGTCCAATCCCTAGAAAGCAGGATTCTGAGTTAGGATTAAATATGGTATTGGTATTTAGTGCCAGCATAAAAAGTGTACAAACTGTAAAGAGTAAGATTTTGATTGTGGTGCAAGTGGTTGGTCTTTGTTAAGACTGACATTCTAACTTTGAGGAAATAATCTCACACTTACTCTGAGTTGGATGACATCACATAACTAATCTGGTTTTTTCCTTTTCCTTCAGGCTGTCCATATCTGCTTCATGATGAATAAGAGTTGTAAAGGGAAGTGTTTTTCATAAAATACTGTTTTCTGAGACACTGTATGTATTTATGAATCTGGGATAGTTATGAGAATAATCTGAATATCAGGCCCTCTGTAGTGTAATCATAAAATCAAGGTATGAAGCATTACAATGGAAGAAAAGGGCAAAAGATGCAGTAGACAATAATAACTAGAAGTTACAACTGGAGAATCTGAACACATTAGACGATAGTGTAATATGACTATTTTATTTCTTAATAAAGATAATTGTGTTAGATTATGCAAGAGAATGTCCTTGAAAAGGATAGAGATTGTGTCTCTTGATGACTGTGATAGACCCAGATGCCTGTCTAAGAAGCTGTCAGAGATATTTGTTGGCAGTGTGAAGGCAGAAATGAATCTCATATGACATATCTGTCCCTATAAATTAGAAAGTAAATCCATATAGACAGGTTATATATAACACTACTATTAAATGTTAAAGGATTATATTCTTATAACAATTAACTGGCTCCAGAATATCACATCACACTGTAAACTGTAGTAAGTATATAAAAAGTTTTAATTTAAGTAAAATAGAGCAAATAATACTAATCAAAACTATGCATCTCAATATGAAACAGTTCAGATCATTTTTGAGGTTGGGAAAATAATGGAATATAGCAAAATTGAAAAACAATAAACTGAACTTATAAGATACCCTATTTCTATCATCATAAACATTTTTAAAGTAACCTGCTGTGTAGTGTATCTAGTAGGTGCCAACACCTCTCACAGGAGGTTAACATAGATGTCAGGTGCTTCCCACATTTCGTGGAATCTTCTTACTTCTCAAAAAGAAAGGCTGGTGAGGGCTGGAAGGAGACAGAGAAATGTAATCAACAGATGGGGAAGAGCTTTTACTAGAACAGGGCCAGCAATAAAGGAAGTAAAGGACAGCCCGTTCACCTAATACAAGGCCCTGGGAAATGGACATGTGAGGTGTCCCACAGCAAGGACTGAACCACGTGGTTCCTGATGCACAGGCTGCTAACACCTAGGTTTCTGTATCTTGGTTTCCTGTGTGATGAGACACACTTGTGCCCTAACAGAGATACTATCAATGCTGGATTTGTGTGACACAAAATTTTTTAAAGAAATAAGCCATACTTCTCTAAAATGAAGAAATCAACCAAACATTTAGCACCTATTTATCAAGTGTTAACTTCCCTGGTGGCTCAGACTGTAAAGTATCTGTCTACAATGCGGGAGACTGGGTTTGATCCCTGGGTCGGGAAGTTCCCCTGGAGAAGGAAATGGCAATCCACTCCAGTACTATTGCCTGGAAAATCCCATGGACAGAGGAGCCTGGTAGGCTACAGTCCATGGGGTTGCAAAGAGTTGGACATGACTGAGCGGCTTCACTTTCACTTTATCAAGTGCTACTTTTTTAAAATCAAAAGACTGAGCTAGATCCCATGGGAGACTAGAATTCTGTCTATGGTTTAGAAATCTAAAGTTTCTGCCATCAGTAGAATCAATTTGTAAAACTAGGACTAATACACAAAATAATTAGTATTGAAATATACAAACCAACAGCAACTTAATAGTCAAAATTTTTTTCATGCAAGGGTAGGGAAATTCAGTGAAGTAGGGCATGGGGAAACATGACACAAATAACAGGAGCTCCTCTAGAAATTAACTTATGCATATAAAATCTCAGCCAAAACACCAGGGTTCTGTTACCTGAATTCATGCTGCAGCATTAAAATGATATAATCGTCAATAAGTAATCATCATCACATTCCAACTAAATACTTTTATAAACACTTTCTTATGAAACTTCATAGCATTTTATTAGAATGATCTTTTTATCTTTCAGTTAATAATGAAAAACTAGTGTCTTCACTTAGATATCCCCTAAGGCCAGAGGAATAAAATGAACATTGGAGGGTAATTAGGGTAATTAATTTACCAGGTCACTCATAGAATTTGATCCCACAGTTTTAATGTCTAGTTTAATGTTCTGTTAAGGACAAAATAATGAATCTAGTTGCTTGGGGTTCTATAGAAAAAGCTAAAATGAAAACATGAGGGATTATATTGTTGGTTTTCATTATCAATACACACATTTTAGGTGTACCCATCTCATCACTGTTCTCCTAGAAAGTAAACAGTTAAAATGACAAGCTTCCCTTAATTGCCTGCAATGCTATGAATGTACACACACAGATACTGATGCTAACAAGTTAATAACATTACATAAATTACCTCTTCTAAGACATTCCACAGTTCCTCCTCCAAATACTCATTAAAGGGATCCAGATTTTTCCTCATTGTTCCAGTGAATAAAACAGGTTCCTAAATACCATGAAATAGTGAATGTTAGTACCTTAATCTCTTTTCATTTTAAACCAATGCTTATAGAAAATGAAAATACAAAATATCAAAATTCACTGCAATTATTAATACTAAAGTTTCAAATGTATGTTTACAAAACAGTATCTCTAAAATAATTTTCCATTGTACAAAGTGTGCTACAAAAAATCCTCTGGACTATTAAACACTAAAAGAAGAAAGTGTTTAAGAAGTATTTTCATCTTAAGAAAAAAAAAACTGAAGAAAAGAAAGGAAAATTTGATTTTTTTTTAAAAAGTTGCCATTCTGGTAATAAATATCTGCTTAAACACACACACAAACTGACATTATAATCGCATGAGAAAGTTTACATCAAGATCTACATAAATTAACTGTCAATCCTGGTGTGATTAGGAAACATCAACTGCATGATTAGTTGAGGCTTGTGCTTCAAAGCAAAACCTTTCAACATTTATACGTTGGCAATGAAGAATAAACTAGGCTATTTTCTCCATTGGTCAGACTGTCTTCTAGGATCTGGAATCTCTCCCCAGGGATGAATGGAACATCCCTGCATGTTCAAAGAGAACGTCAGCTCCTGGGGCCTGAGGCACCTCTGTCCATGGAGAAATCACCTCTGATTCTGCATCAGCTGGTCCCCATGTTCTCTCACCTGTGCATCAGGATGACTTGCCTCACAGAACCTCATTATTAACTTCAAGGCCAGAAGGACCTGAAAACCACTGTGATGTGAGCCATAATAAAATTGTTTAAATAGCTTTTACTATTCATGATCAGGAGGAGCCACAAGTAAATTACACTAGAAACACACCTCCTGAGTTTCAAGAGAGAATCTTGTACATAAGCTCATGTAGACAATTTACATTTTCTTCTGGAAGGCTCTAGTAAGCCAGGTCATAAGAATATGGGCAGCAGAGACGAGCCCAACAGGTTCCTTTCAGTGAAGGGGGCAGAACAAGGGGAGGCAACGTGTGGGAACAAGAGGAGACCTGACTCTTCCACAAGTGCCTGGAACTTCTCGGAATCACCAGTCTCAAATCCCACCTGGCCTTGAGGCTGGACTTTCCTCCTCACTTCATAAAAGCCTGAGAAGAAAGACGAAGAAGACAAATATTTCCTTTCCCTAGTCATGATGCTTCCCATACCTTCTTTCCCTATTGTCTCAGTTTTAAGTCTAGTGATCAAGAAATGAACGCAGAACGCACAGGACAGTGTGCCACCAAAAGAGATATATCCCTAAGGAAAGTCCAAAATTAAAAATATACTATGTAGGGAGCTTCATTTGCACAAAGTTGATTAAGTGACCGATAAGCCTATAAAGCATTGAAAATCACTGGATATACAACATTTCAAGATAATTATTGAGTTGAACTGAAAAATCCAGAGACTCAAATTTAAAGTTTCCCTTAAAACTCTTGAATTTAAGAAGAAATATTAACAACCATCTAAGCAATAGTAAGAGTTCCTTGTCAGGAGAATAACCATCATTGTACTCCAGATTTTTATAAAAACTTTTTACTCTTTGTAATTTTCAACCCTAAGATTCCCCTGTGCAGGTGATTTCTCATCCTTTAGCTGTATCTATGAAGTTTACACAAACAACCAGTGAGGTGAGGGGAGGCTGGTCCCCAGTGTTCCTCGCCCTTCTCTTCTCCATCTTCCCTCCATTATCCAGGTCCTTTCAAGTAAGCAGGTACTCCCTGAATGTAACCTCAACTGGCATTCTTCCTGGGGAATATACTTAACTACTTCAGATCTTGAGCACAAAGGATACATACATCTCAACTATCTGTTGTGTTTAAGGAAATTATTTAGGAAAAGCTTTCATTTTTGCTTCTTCCTGAAACTGGATACAAATTGAGGAGTACTTCCTAAGAACACAGTATTCATCTTTTAAAGTTCCTCCAAGGACTGATGGTCTATGTCCCGGCTCCCCTGTCTCTGGTTCCTACTCAGGTCCTTTCTGCTATCACACCTCCTCCAGTTCTGACCTGTTCATGGCAGGACCAACAGTGATGGGGATAAGCCTGGGAGAGAGAGATGACCCCAGAAGCGTGCTGCTGTTCCCAGGATCACAGGTAACAGGAATTCGGGGAAGATAATGTGGGCCTGGCTCACCTGAGTGGGGCAACTCAAAAAAACAGCACTGGGCTCCCCCTTCTGCAGAGTCTGCTCTCAGCTTTCCAGGTTACTTAAATCAGGGTGTTGACACACAAGCATCACTGCTTGCTACTCATTTGAAGGGAAGAGAGATGTACGTTTTCTGCACACAGACAAGTTAACTTCAAGTAACCAAACCAACAGACTTTCTCCATCTCTGAACCAACAAGACACTGTAAAGACAAAGGGCTCTTGGCTGGGGAGGGGTAAGATTTTGAATATCTTCTCCTGACACTCATTATCTCATAACACATAAATGAAAAAACCCATTTCAAAACTGATATTCTCCAAATGAGACTCAAAATAGGAGGAGTCATACCTTCTGACTTTACTACACTTTTGTTATGTTTTGGGGAAAATATCTCATGAGAACATCA
The DNA here is from genome assembly GCF_019923935.1 of Bubalus bubalis. NCBI lineage: Eukaryota > Metazoa > Chordata > Mammalia > Artiodactyla > Bovidae > Bubalus > Bubalus bubalis. The sequence continues at coordinate 14,692,611 of NC_059169.1, read as the reverse complement.
TTCAGTTTAACTAACATTTATTGAAAACAAAAAATAAATTTGGAGTCAGACAGTTCTAAGTTCTGATTCAACTTCTCATTAGTTATTAGACTCAGGGTAAATTATTTATCTTTCCAAGACAGTTCCATTACTGGAAACTAGGGTTAGCCTTGCAAGGCTGCTGTGACAATCTGAAACAACAATGAAGTTCCTGATGTGATGCTAACATGGACCAGGAGCCCAGCCCAACAGGGGGACAGGCAGGGACAGTGACTGTCAAACTTCAGATGTAGTCAGTGGATTTTGAAATTAGTTTTGTGCATTGTGATCATCACTTTGTCTTTTATATGAAGTAGAATAGAACCAGCATCACAGAAAATATCAGAGCACAGAGCAATAGTAATGTTGTTTTGTGACATTTTTGTTTCTCTGTATGTGTATGTGTGTGTGTGTGTGTGTGTGTGTGTGTGTATGCACATGAAATCATGATATGAAGCAGTTCTATCAAGGACCACAGTCAACAGCCACCTGAAGTCTTGCACAAGCAGAGTAATTTGCTTCTCAGCCTCTGGAGTTGGGAATCTCTTTAAATTTACTTTGAACCCTATTAGTATATTTTGGAAATTAATACATTGCTGATCATGTCATTTACAAATATTTTCTTCTTTTCCATAGGTTGTCTTTTTGGATTTTTTTAATGGCTTCCTTCGTGCTACACTTTTAAGTTTAACCAGGTCACATTTGTTTGCTTTTGCTTTTGCTTCCATTACTTTAGGGGTCAGATCCAAAAAAATAGTGCTGTGATTTATGTCAAAGAGTATTCTGCCTATGTGTTCCTCTAAGATCTTGTCTTACTAAGTATCTTGTCTTACAGGTCTTTGCTCATTTATTCATTTTTACTTTATTTTTTTATATGGTATTAGAGACTGTTCTAATTATTTCTTTTACATTCAGTCATGCAGATTTCCCACACTATTTATTGAAGAGATTATCTTTTCTTTATTACATATTGTTACCTCTTTTGTCTTAGATTAACTAACCATAAGTACATGGGTTTATATCTGGGTTTTTTATCCTGTTCCATTAATCCATGTGTCTAGTTTCTGTGATAGTAACATACTTTTTCATTACTGTGTCTCTGTAGTATAGTCTGAAATCAGGGACTGTGATTCCTCCAGCTGTGTTCTTCTTTCTCAAGATTGTTTTGGCTATTTGCGGTCTTTTCTGTTTCCATACAAATTTTTTAAAATTGTTTTGTTCTAGTCTTGTGAAAAATGTCACTAGCAATTTGATAGAGACTGCACTGACTCTGTAAACTGTCTTGGGTAGTATGGTTATTTTTAACAATTTTGACTCTTTCAATCCAAGAATACAGTTTATCTTTTCATCTGTTTGTATCATCTTGAATTACTTTCATCAGTGTCTTATAGGTTTTGTATACAGGTCTTTTACCTCCTTGCTGCTGCTGCTGCTGCTAAGTCACTTCAGTCATGTCTGACTCTGTGTGACCCCATAGACATCAGTCCACCAGGCTCCCCCGTCCCTGGGATTCTCCAGGCAAGAACACTGGAGTGGGTTTCCATTTCCTTCTCTAATGCATGAAAGTGAAAAAGTGAAAGTGAAGTCTCTCAGTCGTGTCCGACTCTTAGCGACCCCATGGACTGCAGCCCACCAGGCTCCTCCATCCATGGGACTTTCCAGGCAAGAGTACTGGAGTGGGGTGCCATTGCCTTCTCCGTTTACCTCCTTAGGTAGGTTTATTCCTAGTTTTTTTTTTTTTTCCCTTTAATGAGATGTCAGTGGGATTGTTTCCTTAATTTCTCTTTCTGATACTTTGTTTCTAGTCTATATAAATACAGTCAATATCTGTATAAACAATGGCTTATACAGCTCAATATCAAAGAAACAAACAACCTAATCAAAAAATGCAAAGAAGACTTAAATAGACATTTCTCCAAAGACATACAGATGGTCAACAGACCCATGAAAAGATACTCATCATCACTAATTATTCAGTTCAGTTGCTCAGTCATGTCTGACTCTTTGCGACCCCATGAACTGCAGCATGCCAGGCTTCCTTATCCATCACCAACTCCCAGAGCTTGCTCAAACTCATGTCTATCGAGTTGGTGATGCCATCCAACCATCTCATACTCTGACATCTCCTTCTCCTCCCGCCTTCAATTTTTCCCAACATCAGGGTCTTTTCTAAAGAGTCAGTTCTCCACATCAGGAGGCCAAAGTATTGGAACTTCAGCTTCAGCATCAGTCCTTCCAATGAATATTCAGGATTGATTTCCTTTAGGATTGATTGGTTTGATCTCTTTGCAGTCAGTCCAAGGGACTCTTAAGAGTATTCTTGAACATCACAGTTCAAAAGCATCGATTCTTCTGTGCTGAGTTTTCTTTATAGTCACTAATTATTAGAGAAATGCAGATCAAAACTACAATGAAGTATCACCTCATACTGGTTAGAATGACCATCATTTAAGATCTACAAATAATAAATGCTGGAGAGGGTGTGGAGGAAAGGGGACCCTCCCACACTGTTGGTGGGAATGTAAATTGGTACAGCTGTTATGGAAAACAATATGGAGGTTCCTTAAGGAATTGAAAAAGAGTTACTGGGTGATCCAGCAATTCCCCTCCTCAGCAAATATCTGGAAAACATAAAAACTCTAATTCAAAAAGATACATGCACCCCAGTTTTCACAAGTTTTCTATTTACAATAGCCAAAGTATGTCCATGGACAGATGAAAGGATAAAGATATAATGTATACACACACACACAGGAATATTATTCAGCCATAAAAATAATGAAATAATGCCATTTTCAGCAACATAGATGAATCTAGAGATTATGAGACTAAGTGAAATTAGTCAGCAGAGAAAGACAAATATCATATGAGATCACTTATATGTGGAATCTTAAAAATTGATAGAAATGAACTTATTTACAACACAGAAACAGATTCACAAACATAGAAAACAAACTAATGGTTACCAAAGAGGAAGAGTGGAGGAGAAGGATAAGTTAAAAATCTGTGCTTAAGAAATACACCCTATTATTTTGCTATACAATTGAAACACTGTGAAAAAAATAATCAGATACACACAAAATCTGACCTGTTACTTGATAAGTGGGACAAGCCCCTAGGGCCTCAGTTTTTATATCTGTTAGGTAAGGATAACTACAGAATTGTGAGGATTAAGCAGGAAATGGTAGGATAAGGGGTTAAAACATTTTAATGATTCCACAAATGTTAGGAATTCTTATCAGTACTTGTCAGGGACTGTAATAAGCACAGAGGAGCAAAAATGAGAGCTACATTTCTGTATCCTCAAGGAGAGGAAGAAAATAGCCAAGAGTGCAGGAGAGCTGAGAAAAAAGGCCCAAGGTCTTGGTGGAGGACTGGTAAGTAACAATGCGTACAAGACGGTGGTCAGGAAAGAAGCTGCTGGGAGGGAAAAATAAAATCAAAGTACAAGAAAGTGTTATTCTCTATTCTTGCTTTTGGTGGAAACATTAGATATATTTCTCTGTTAAGCCTTCCCACAAATTCCTATTGTGTTTTTTTGATTTTTGTTTCTTTGCTCTACTATTTATATTTATACAAACAATTTAGTTTATATTGTAAACCATAAATATAAAGAAAATCAGCAAGCACCATGAACACATAAGAGAAATTAAAGAGTAAAGTCATTCTGGAAAGTATTACTCTTTTTACTTAAGCAGAAATAATATCCAAAGGCCAGTAACCCAATCATTAAGAATAGTAACAGTTCCTGATGACTGAGCATTCCCAAGAACCAGACATGGGCACAAACCTTATCTCACCCAGTTGTGTGTGCTAAGTCGCTTCAGTCATATCAGACTCTTTGCTACCCCATGAATTCACAGCCCACAAGGCTCATCTGTCCAGGGGATTTTCCAGTCAAGAATACTGGAGTGAGTTGCTGTGCCCTCCTCCAGTGGATCTTCCTGACTCAGGGATTGAACCTGCATGTCTTATGTCTCCTGCATTGGCAGGCAGGTCCTGTACCACTAGCACCACTTGGGAAGCCCAGATACATCTTCACAACAAATCTGTGTGGCAATGATTCCCAGACCTGGTTTAAAGATGAGGACACTGAAATCTGGAAGCTGAGTGATGTCATCAAGGCCCCACAGTCCTTTGAGGCAGAGCAGGAATAAAATTGTGGGTCACATTGACACTCGGTCTACACAAACATTCTATCCCTGGCTGCCTCTGGAATGATTTCCTGGGAACTTTGCACATTGCTGTTCTCTACAGATATTCCCTCTTTTATCAACCAATATTGTACCCTAGAGACAAAGGCATATAGAGAGGAATCTACATGTATACAATGTTTGGCACTATTTTGTAAGGATGCTCTCTGGAGTGTGTACATTGAACATGCTCAGAGGAAGGGTGGAGATCAACAGAACAGAACCAAACTATGTTGATGGTATGTAAGACTACCATCTTACATAGGATGGTATGAAAGACTAAAGGTATGTTTAGACTTTGCTCAGATGTGCTTCCATACATTATTGGCAGAGCCAAGGATCTTCTAACATTATTTCTTTATCTATAGAGTTATTTTATGTACACCAGCATACAATTCTTTCTAATTAAGAAGCTTTAAAAATAAGGCAGGGTATGTTTCGAAAGCTTTGCATCAAAGGAAATGAAAGGACTCTACAGATATGCCCTTTATTTCTACTAACTAATCTCACTTGGACATTTCAGAGATGAGTGTCATCGAAATGTAAAACTTGGGAATCTAAACTCCTTTATTTTCTACTGTAACCACAAGTCATGAATTAAATAGCCAGAGAAAATCTTTAAATATGGAGACTGAACGTGTTAAAAAGTTCTTCCCATTTTTCCTGAAAGGGATACCTTTAATTTTTTTTTTTAATTGTGGTAAAATACATATGAAATTTACTAGCTTGACCAGCTGTAAGTGCACAATTCAGAGGTATTAAGTACATTTACAATGTTGTACAGCGATCACCACCATCCAGCCACAGAACTTCTTTTGTCTTTCAAAACTGAAACTCTGTAGACATTAAACAACAACTCCTCACTCCCAGCAGCTCATGGAACCCACCATTCTAATTCCTGTCCCCATGAATTTAGTACTCTAGGTACCACATATCAGTAGAATCATACAATATTTGTCCTCTGTGACTGGCTTATTTCACTTAGTTATCTCAAGGTTCATCTGTGTTGTAGCACAAGTCAGAATTTCCTTCCTTTCTGAGGCTGAATAATACTGCACAGTATACATATATGCCCTACATTGTGTTTATTGATTCACCTGTCAATGGACCTCTAGGTGCCTCCACCTTTTTGCTACTGAGAATAATGCTGCGATGAACATGCAAGTACAGGCATCACTTCAAGATCTTTCTTTCAATTCTTTTGGGTTTATACTCTAAAGTAGCATTGCTAGATCATATAATAACTCTATCTTTAACTTTTTTGAGAATTGACCAACTTGTTTTACACAGTGGCTTCACTATCTTACATTCCTACCAGCAATGAGCAAGGATTCTAATTTCTCTACATCCTTCCAATACTGCCAACCCATTTTCTTTCTTTCTCTCTTTCATTTTTCTTTTTTGATAGTAGATGTCTTAAGGGCTATTAGATAGCATTTCACTGTAGTCAGAAAAGCTGTTATCTTGGTTTCAAAAGTACTTAGACATATGCATTACCATATGTAAAATTAGATAGCCAGTGGAAATTTGCTGTATGATACAGAGAACTCAAATTTGGTGCTCTGTGATAACCTAGAGGGATGGGATGAGGTAGGAAGGAGGTTCAAGAGGGAAGGGACATATATATATACCTATGGCTGATCCATGTTGATACAAGGCAGAAGCCAAAATGATATTATAAACCAATTATCCTTCAATTAAAAATAAATTAATTAGAAAAAACAAGAGTACTTAGAGGAATTCCAGGTATTTTAGAGGCCACCGGTAGATGGCAACAGCTGTACTCAGTCATAGGGCCCAAGCCCACGTTCTCCTTCCCTTTGGGTGCCATGCTGAAATGCTTCCCAATAAACAGGCATTTCAGGGCACATTACACCCACATTCCAAGAAGCACATTTGCCTGGCTCTTTGTGTCTCATCTCTTCTCTGTTTTCCATCTCAAGAGGGTGTTTTTCTGAGCTTTTTTTGATAGGCAGATGATTATGGAGTATAAAAATAAAACCTCAAAAAAAAAAACAAAAAAAAAAAAACAAAAGCAAATCTGTCAAAACAGAGGGCAGGATGAAAAATCAGGATGCCTGGCCTCCACTGTCCTTGACTATATACCTGAACACAATCAAGGACAGAAATGGTAAAGGCCTAACTGAAGCAGAAGAGATAAAGAAGAGATGAAAAGAATACACAGAAGAACTATACAGAAAGGACCTTAATAACACAGATAACCACCATGCTGTTGTCACTCTCCCAGAGCCAGACATTCTGGAGTGTGAGGTCAAGTGGGCCTTAGAAGACATCACTACCAACAAAGTTGGGCTTCCCAGGTGGCGTGAGTGGTAAAGTATCCACCTTCCAATGCAGGAGACATAAGAGACATGGGTTTGATCCCTGGGTTGGAAAGATCTTCTGGAGGAGGGCATGGCAACCCTTTCCAGAATTCTTGCCTGGAGAATCCCATGGACTGTAGCCTGGGAGGTTATGGTCCATAGGATATGCAGAGAGTCAGACATGACTGAAGCAACTTGGCATGCACAAAGCTAGTGGAGGCAAGGGAATTCCAGTAGAGCTATTAAAATCCTAAAAGATCATGCTAATCAAAGTGCTGCACTCAGTATGTCAGCAAATTTGGAAAACTCAGCACTAGCCACAGGACTGGAAAAGGTCAGCTCTCATCCCAATGCCCAAGAAGGGGAGTACTAAAGAGTATTCAAACTACTGGACAATTGCACTCATCTTCCATGCTAATAAGGTTATACTCAAAATTCTTCAGGCTGGGCTGCAGCGTTACATGAACCAAGAACTTCCGGATGTCCAAGCTGGGTTTAGAAAAGGCAGAGGAACCAGAGATCAAATTGCCAACATTCACTGGATCATAGAGAAAGCAAAGGAATTCCAGAAAAACATCTACCTCTGTTTCATTGACTATACTAAAACCTTGACTGTGTGATCATAACAAATTGTGGAAAACGCTTAAACAGATGGGAATACCAGGCCATCTTACTTGTCTCTTAAGAAACCTGTATGCAGGTCGAGAAGCAACAGTTGGAATGCTGCATGAAACAATTGATGGGTTTAGGATTAAGAAAGGAGTACAACAAGGCTGTTTATTGTCACCCTGTTTATTTTACTCATATGCTGAGAACATCATGAGAAATGCCAGGATGGATGAGTTTCAGCTGGAATCAAGACTGGCAGGAGAAACATCAACAACTTCAGATATTTGGATGATACCACTCTAATGGCAGAAAGAGAAGAGGAACTAAAGAACCTCTTGGTGAGGGTAAAGGAGAAGAGTGAAAAGGCCAGCTTAAAACTAAATATTAATAAAACTAAGATCACGACTTCCAGCCCCATCACTTCATGGCCTATAGAAAGGGAAAAGGTGTAAGCAGTGACAGATTTCCTCTTATTGGACTCTAAAATCACTGTGGATGGTGACTACAGCCATGAAATTAGAGAATGACTGCTTCTTGGCAAGAAAGCTATGGCAAATCTGGACGGTGTGTTAAAAAGCAAAGGCATCACTTTGCCGACAAAGGTCTGTCTAGTCAAAGTTATGGTCTTTCCAGTGGTCATGTATGATTGTCAGAGCTGTACCATAAAGAAAGCAGAGCACCAAAGAATTGATGCTTTTGAACTGTGGTGTTGGAGAAGACGCTTGAGAGTCCTATGGACTGCAAGGAGATCAAACCAGTCAATCTTAGAGGAATCACCCCTGAATACTCACTGGAAGGACTGATGCTGAAGCTGAACTCCAATACTTTGGTCACCTGATGCAAACAGCTGACTCATTGGAAAAGACCCTTATGCTGCGAAAGAGTGAAAGCAGAAGAGGGCAACAGAGGGTGAGATGGCTGAATGGCATCACCATACGAAATGGACATGAACTTGGGCAAACTCTGGGAGATGGTGAGGTCCATGGGGTCGCGAAGAGTCAGACACGACTGGGCAACTGAACAACAACAGTATATATACCTGGAGGATGGTAATTGCTCAGTAAATAGTCACTAAAGTATGTTGAGTGGATAAACCACAAGGAAAGACAGAAGCTTCTCTGTGCATATAATTCAATTTCCAACACACTCTCTGAAAGGCATACTTCTTTAAGAAGCAGAAGAAAGGAAAACAGAATCAGAGCTGAGGGAGAGATGGCCAATTCAATGCTCCACCATCTCAGCAGCCACACGTTGGGTCTCAGTGTGAAGCACTCTATACCATGCACTGGCCTATTTTGCCCTCAGAACAGCTCGAAGGGTTGGTATTGTTAGCTTCCTTGTAAGACAGAGAAAACTGAGGAGCACAGACATGGAATTCCAAGTCCCTTTCTCTTCGTCACTATTCTGTACTGACTGCCTGGAGAAAATTATTTATTAATGGCTGATTTGTCAAAGTCTCCCATAGTATCCATACACTTTGCAATTCTCAAAGCCCCACAGTTTCACAGAACACCCTCCAGGGACATAATCAACTTTGAAAACATGTCTTCATTTCCTACAGCAAAGGTCTATCTGGAAGACACTTAAAATTTGCATTTCCCTATAGGAAACTCTCCAGCGCTAAACAAACAATTTATCCTTTTGTTCTCAGAATTATGTGGTTATGAGTGGACAAAACTGTGGAACCTGAGAAAGTCTGAGACCAGAAATCCATCTCAGTAAATTATTAAATCACATGCACACAAAACTAACGAGTAAACAAAGAAACAAAACCTACTATATGATGAAAGTATCTGTTGACAATACCTGCTGCCAAAAATATGCTCTACTAGGGGTAAAATGGATTAACCCTTTCATTTAATTTGAAAAAAATAAAAATAAAAATTAAGTAAACTTAGGTGGCTTATGAAAAGAACATGTGAGTGCATACCTGAGGTGCAACTGACATTTTCTTCCTTAAATCATGAAGTCCAATATCGGTTGTCCAGATCTCATCTATCCAAATACCACCTTCAGGTTCTGACAATCTAAAAAGGGCAGCGATGAGGGAACTTTTTCCAGCCCCTGTTCTTCCTACAATGCCAAGCTGTAAAGAGATCCAGGAGAGAGTAAGAATTAACAAAATGCAACAAACCTGAGAGAAATGCTGGCTATTGATGATGAATTTTAAAAGTTCTATATAAAGTGTAGTCTATAAGTTTCTCAGTCACGCACTGTTGACATTATGGGCCAGATAATGTATTCTTGGGGGAAGAGGGCTTGTCCTGTGTATTGTAGGATGTTTAGCAGTAGCCTTGAACTCGACCCACTAGATACCAGTAGCACCCCCTAAATAAACTGTGGCAACCAAAAATTTCAGACACTGACAACTGTCCCCTGGTTGAGAGCCCCCTAGTCCCAATAAGAGTTAAAAATGACAATCTGCTGGCAGTGAAAGGCCAGTGATCTCCTAAGTGGTCCATAAGAAGTCAGCCTTTAAATTAGCTTTATTCCTACAGCCTGGAGAATTATGTGACTAATTTTATGAAGATATCAACAAGTAAAGTCAGCAGTATTATACATAAGCAAGTATTCACTTTTTCAAGGGCCTATTATTTAAGAAGAATTATTCTTTAGTAGAAAAACTAAAAAACTTCCTAATATTAAATATCTTAATTATATCTTGAAAGGAAATATCTTAAAATTATAAAATGCAGATCTCAGTGTCTTATAAGACAGAGGACAGTAGACAAAATGCATATAATCAAGTCAACATCAACACAACATTTGCTACTTATATGGGACCTTTCACTGGAGCAGTTCAAAAGGTATTTTATAAACAAATTAATACTTGCAATTGCACCTTGGAAAGGTACATGTCAAGTGTCAGTCTAAGTCATTAAAACAAAAGCAGAGAGAAATTCAGTGCACTAATGGTAAAATTGGGGTTTTTCTGGTGGCTCAGTTGTAAAGAACACACCTGTCAATGCAGGAGACTCAGGTTTGATCCCTGAGTGTGGAAGATCTCCCAGAAAAGGAAATAGCAACCCACTCCAGTGGGTCCTTGCCTGGAGAATTTCATGGACAGAGGAGCCTGGCAGGCTACAATCCATGGGGTCACAATGGAGTTGGACACGACTGAGTGACTAATATGCATCAGTGCAGGAGACATGGGTTCAATCCCTAATCTGAGAAGATCCCACATGCTACAGAGCAACTAAGCCAGTGCACCACAACTACTGAAGCCCACACGCCCTAGACCCGGAAGCTGCAACAAGAGAAGCCACCGCAGTGAGAAGCCTGTGCACGGCAACTAGAGAGCTGCTCACTGCAACTAGTGACCCCTCATTCATTGCAACTAGAGAAAAAACCAGAGCAGCAACAAAGACCTAGCCCAGCCAAAAACAAATAAAAAAATTATTTTGTAAAAAATTATGTTTATACTCTGTTGTAGTTTACTTACTGCACAATAGCATTATGTATGAAAAACAATATTCATACTTTAATTTTCAAATACTGACTGCTAAAAGGATGCTAACCATCATCTAAGCCTTTATTGGGTAGTAACAGTAAAAAAATACTGATCACAGATCAGAAAAACAAATATAATAATAATAAAGTGGCTTGAAATATTGTGAGAATTACCAAATGGTGACAGAGACATGAAGTTAGCAAATACTGTAGGGAAAATGGTGCCAATGTACTTGTTCAACACTGAGTTGTCATAAATGTTCAGTTTGTTAAAAAAAAAAAAAGCAGCATTATCTGTGAAGCACAATAAAAATATGTGTCTGTCTGTCTGGGTGTTCTCATACGTAAATCAACACACATTAAGACACAGGTGACAACTGTATCCATGAGAATGTGTGCATGTTCCCATGTTATCAGCTGTACTGACACTGATCCATCTGTGCAAATGGGAACATCTGTAGACTTTGTATAAATGGGCTGAGATATGCAGGGGCATTGAGGGCTGCTCATGACCACAGGACTGTGAGCTCCAAACTCCAGAGAGGAGAATAACAAGAAACAAGGGACTTCATGGGCAGTCCAGTGGTTAAGATTCTGAGCTTCCACTGCAGGGGACATGGGTTCAGTCCCTAGTAGGGAACTAAGATCCCACATGCTGTGTGGCCACGCATCCCCTCCAACAAAGGCAACTCAAAGGAAAAACAAAACAAAACAAAAACACCTGGCTCTGGCTATTTCTACAGTTAAATCATTAAACCTATTAAAATAGTCTGAATGTCTTATCAGGGTCACCAATGGGTTTTACCAATTCCACACGGAAAGTGTCACCAGTATCAGTAAGTTTACATTCCTAACACCAAAGACACTTGGAAAAAATCTTATTTTAGCTGCTTTGTAACAGCTCCTTTTTGTTTTTACTACCACTTGTATCAGCATGGGAAATGTAAGACAGGGAGTCAGGAGCTGTTGTGTCTTCAACAAGATGTCATGGGAAAGTGATTCCATTTTTTGAAATTAAACTTATGTCCAATAAAATGATGCTATAAATTGCAGGTTTGTGAATGTGCAGAGAACCAGGCCAGGGTTCCTCTCTGACGACCACACCAACTTGTTAGACACTTCTTCCTGGGTCTCTCTTCACACACCAAACTCGACATGATCAACATCTAATGCCTCCACACAAAACAGCCACTTCCTCTGACTTCCCCTCTCTACTTCTTTCCCAGACTCATAGGCACAACTGTCCACCTTACTTCCAGCTTTCCCTGAGTCCAGCATGCTGCCAAGCCTTGAAAACTCTAATCTTGCTATGTTTCATGGCTCAAACCCTCATTTTAAGGCCCACATGCACCACCTGAGAGTCAGGATGCATTATCTTTTAAAAAAACAAAATAAAACAAACTCTTTTCTTAATCATAATCAGTGCAAATGAATTTGAAAAGTAAATAAAGACTAGATATATGCTAGAAGTCTGATAAAACCAATCTTAAGATGTTGATGTTTTTATTTTCCAGACTCATGTTATGTGTTCTTAAAGATACAAATTCACATATTTAAACAAAATAGGATTCGTATGAACATACTGTTATAATGTATCTTCATTTAGAATTTCATAAAAATCTTTATTTTAAATGGCTACGTATGTAGCCATTACAGTATATGTGGTCATTTATTTAACAAACTCCTACTGGTAGATATTTAGCCAATCTCCAATATTTTGCTATCATAAATAACTCTGTGTCAAATATCCTTGAAGCTAAATCTTTGCAAACAACCTTAATTATTTTCTTCAGATAAATTCTCAGATGTGGAATTGCTGAGAATAAGGTATGCAAATTTTAAGAGAAAGCTGTTAAGTATTGCCAACCTAGTCCTCCAGAAAAATGATACCATTTTCAACTTCCACCTGTTTCCCTGCACATTCATAAACATAAGCATAAAACAAATAGCTTTGTTTTAATTGACATCAGTTTGATTCTGAAAAGTGGAGTCAATTTCCCAGAACGTCTTACTGGAAACACAACAGCTCCTGGCTCCCTGCCCCTCACACCTGCCCACTAGGGTCCACGTGCTCTCACTTCTCAGATTAAACCCCAGAAGGCTGGCTCTGTGTCACTCCACCCCAGGACATCTCTTCTACAAAACTGTCCCCACTGACCTCTCCATCCTTCATGTACATGAGTCAGCTTCCTTGGCATCACTAGGTAGTTGTGAGGGTCGAATGTAAAAATGTGTGTTACACACCTGGTAGTTCTTTTCCCTGAATGCCCTGCAGGTGCCTGGTTCTTCATTCACTGGATCAGGGCATCGTGCCTTTGCTCATGTTGGTCTCACCTCCCAGAATGCCTTTCACATGCATTTCCACCTGCTGAAGCCCTGACCACTCATCACTAAGTCTGTCTCACATGACTGATACTTCAGAAATGCTCTCCCTGTACCCTATGTGTGCTAATCCCAATACTAACAGATGTTGTATTATCTTTTCCTAAACTTCTATAAAAATTCTGACCACCTTCTAGCTTACAAAACTAATGTAGCCATTTTCTCATTTCTTCGACTGGCCTGTATATGTTGACAGCAGGATCTGTACTAGACTTGACTTTTTCTTATTTGTATTCCCTGTGGAGCCCTGGGACAAAGACACTTCTGCAGGAAGCTAAGATTTTTAATCAGGCCAGAGAAATTTATGGAAAAAAATATCACCATATTATTTAGATATATGATAAGTTGGACAAAGAGAAACATGGCAGATGGATCCTACAGCCATAAATAAAACTTTGAATGGCCAACACCTTATTCTCATGGGACAGACAACAACTTCTGCCATGTAAGTGTTTATAGTCATTTTACACAGTATAAAAACTACAACTATCATTGGTCAAGCAATTACTCTGCCCCATGTGCTGGGTGCTTTACATGTCTTATCTCATTTAAGTTGTACAACAAGCCTATGGGTTAGGTCCTATCAATTCCATTTTTCCAAAAGAAGACTGAGGCTTGTGGAGGATTCATGTTGATATATGGCAAAAGCAATACAATATTGTAAAGTTAAAAAATAAAAAATAAAATAAAATAAGTAAGTTAGTCTGCCTGAAATTTGAGTCCATTAAGTCATAGGATGAGACTCAAACTCACATCTGTTGGCCTCTTTTCCATTCTGCTGATGAACTCCTTAAACCTGGATGGCCTGGTATCCTATCATGTGTCTATGTAGCTAGAACAGAGAAAGTGGGGAGAGGTGTAGCTGAAGTTAAAGGAACAGTCCTACCATAGAAATCCTGTGACCAGAGAGCTGAAGCATGATGTGGAGATGGGTACATATAACACGGTGAGTGGGATGACATCACTAAGCAGAGAGAGTACTTGAGGTCAGGTGGGCTGGCTGTCAGCAGGAAGAACCAGCACCCCAGGTGGGCTGGAAGAGAAACCTGCAGCTAAGTGGGGCAATGGTTCCCTAGGAGACAAACCAAACAGACCTCCTGCCCTGCTTGGGGAGCAAGACTTATTTTTGACCCCATCAGGTGGTGAAAGAGCCACACATACACTGTTGTGCAGGGCTGTCTCTGACTCCAGGTCCAGACAGGGATGAGCCTGTGGGAAATCCCTCCAGTCCCTGCAGGAGGCTTGTGTGGGGAAGGACAGATAGCAGGATGAAAACCGCCCGTGATGAAGACAGAGTCCACTGAGAGGATGCCAAGAAATGCAGTGGAATCACACAGAGTTGAATTATAAAGTATAAGTGCAATTTGCGGAATATGAAAGTAAGTAAATCTATAGGGGAAGTGGCACAGAACTTTCTAGAGCCTCATGCTCAGTTATAGCAGGGACTTGGGTAACTCCTGAGCTCAATTTCAACCTGTCAAAGGATGTTTAATAGAAATCACTGGTTCTCTCTCATCAGAAATGCCTATGGGAGAGAAAGGAATTTACCAGAAGGTCTTGTTCAAATGAGTAAAGAGGTCTGGCTGGGCCTGAGACTCTGCATTTCTAGAAAGCTCCAGGAGATGTAGGAGCTGCTGGCCCTGACACCACAGTCTGAGTCACAAGGAATTAGAAAGCCAGCAAGGAAAGTGGGATAATCTGGGAGTGAGGAGAGGGGTTGTTGAGGAGATACTATGTAAAAAAGGAGAAAATGTAGGAAACAAATATTTTTGCACATTACAGCAAGGTCTAGTAAGTATCTTTAAAAGTGTATTATAAAAGTAAGAGCTCTGAACAAGAAAAAAAATAAAAAACTAAAACCATTCTATCTCGAGAGCTGGAAAAATGCTTTAAAATGTCCCAGAACTCTAAAATCATTATATCAACCACAAAACCATCTAAATGAAAATTACAACCAGTGTTCAGGATCTAACTGGGAAGATTAAGGTGCTATTTACCTCATCTGGGATCTTTATTTTTACTTGCTATTTCTTCCATGAATTAGAATTATATGTAGTACCTACTACACTCTCCTACTGACTCTTAACTTTCAGGAATCAGGACAGCAGAGGAAACAATGGAAAGAGAATAAAGCCCCATTTCGGCTGGGCAGGCTCACTCCACATCCCCCACAGCAGCCTCTTTCAATCAAACCCAGCACCAAAGTGGTGACCCAGAGTGATGGGGTGGGACAGGTTAGCAGGAGAGGGAACCTGGGATGTTCACAGATGGAGTAGAATCACTTCCTGGACACACTGCATGAATATCATCTCCAAACACAGAAATGAAGCTAACGTTGTTAAGGCAGAAGGGGATGACAGAGGATGAGAAGGTTGGATGCCATCACCAACTTGAAGGACATGAGTTTGAGTAAGCTCCGGGAGTTGGTAATGGACAGGGAGGCCTGGTGCTGCAGTCCACAGGGTCACAAAGAGTTGGACACAACTGAGCAACTGAACTGATCTGTGATACGGGGAATAGACCAAGTCAGAGATCAAAAGCCAAGCTACCACAGTTATTAATTCAGTTTCCAAACTCAATTTGCCCTGAAACATTTTGGATTCTCAATAATCCTATGATTTGCAGTTTTTAAGAAGGAAGAATAGAATCTATTTATGTTCATAAGTTGTACTGCAGAGTTTCCTAAAAAATTCCTATTTTATGGCTTTGGGGAAAATTAAGACAAGTGCAAATTAACAGAATCACACTTACAACAGGAAATCTGACAGACACATTGTCTGAGAGTATTCTAACATCACCTACAGTGCTCTCAGGGACAGGATTGTATCAAGAGCTGTGATTAATGTTTTCCCAACAAAACAATCCTCAGCTTCTTCCTGAACTAGGATGGAACTGGAAATAATTATGAGTCACCTTTAGAGCTGCAACTAACTGAAGCTGCTCCCTGGGTATCATTCTGGCAATAAGTTGAATATGTATTTTCATGTTACAAGGGTATCATTCATTAAATTACAGCTATAGTCCACTGGGGGTTGTGGTGGAAAGAGTTAAAGAGCAGTTCTTTTAGTTGTTCATGCAGTTGTCTTGTGTGTATGTTCTGGTTACTGGCTGCTCACACCTGTGTGTTACTCACCCTTGCAGAATGCCACTTTCTAGGGAACAAAGATGAAAATAAGATGCTCCTTGATTTTAAAAAGCCTCAAGGTACCATGAGATACGGACTTCAAATTACAAAGCACGACACAGATGCTATCTTACATTTTAATTATGATAAAGTTCACATAACATAAAATTTAATTACTTAACCATTTCTATGTGGATGGTTTAATGTTCAGTACATTCACATGGTATGCAACCAAGCTCAAGATTTTTTTTTTTTTGCCTCATAAAACTGAAATTCTATAACCATTAAACAAACAACTCCCCATTGCCACTCCCCAAGTCCCTGGAGACCACCATCCTACTTCCTATCTTCCTGAATTTGACCACTTTGTCAAATTCATAGGATTTCACCACCTCACAAAAGCAGAATCAGAGTATTTGTTCCTTTCGTGTCTGACATTTAATAAGATGTTGTCAAGGTTTAACCATAGGTCAGAATTTTCCTCCTTTTAAACATTGGATATTTCATTGTAAGGACTAGTTCCTTCCAACTTTTGGCTGCTTTGAATATAGTTGTACTGTGAATGCTACCTTCAAAGAGTATATAAGACACTGAGGAAGAATTGAGGGTCTCAAAGATGCATTAGAGTCGTCTCAGAAAATGAGGAGACTTTCACCATCCAGATGACAGAGGGGAAGGTCTCTGCGGCAGAGGGCAGACTGCACACTGGAAGCTGGGAGGATGTGGTGCTTTGGGAGAACCTACACACAACCAGAGTGTAGTGGTGCGTGTAAGTCAGGAGACATTCTGGCTGCAGATGGAGGTGAGGAAGAGCTTCCTACTAATTTGTCTGCTCTGGTTTATTCTCTTCTTCAAGAGTCTGCCCTGGTCCAGGCCAAGAACCTCAAGTTGAATATAAAGGAATATCACAGCAGACATGGACGCTGGCCAGTTCAGGTCACAAGTCTCTCTGCCATCTCCCATGTGGATCTTCCCTGTTCTGTTCAATTTGCTTTTGACTTTGAGCAAATCTCTAGGTCCTGCCTCCATCACAGGCCCTGGTTCCTCACCCTTGACTGAGTCATGATTCTGGGCTCCACTCTAGTAGCAACAAGCTCACCCCATGGCCCCTGCTGGAGTGGACTTAGGGCTGTGCACTGGTTCCCACAGCAGCTCTCCCAGCCCAGTAAGGATCAGATCTGTGCTAAAGAAAGAAGCAGTCTGTGGGGGGAGGGCAGGGGGATGGCAGCTCAGCGTGGATGTGTAGGAGGACAAGTCTACAGAAAAGACCAAGAGAGAGAGGAGCAGGTTGCAAACAGAGGGCACCGTGGAAGGAAGAAAGATTTTAGAAATACAAAGAAGAAAAGATGGAAATGAGATACTGGAGAATTAGGGACAGAAAGCTAGGACTGACTTCCCAGACTTTGTATGAATAATCAGGTGTCACATATAGTGTCCTGGGTCAGGTTAAAATTGAGCCCAGGAGCCCAGGAGCCCAGGGCCCACCAACCACCATGAGGGAGCTCACAATACAGGGTATAAAAAATGCTTGTATCCGCATTCCGTGGTCAGTTTCCAAGAAAGATTCACCTACATATCGCTGATTAGATCTGCATCCATGAGGTACAAAGAGCCCTCCCCCGCCCCGTTCCCCTGACACACTGACAAGGAAACCAAGAGCAGATGTGGTGCTAAATCTTTAGTTGGATTTTAAAGAGGCAAATGGCTTAAACTAACCTTTTCTCTTGGTTTAATGAGCATGTTATACAGGTTCTTCAATACCAGAGGCCTGTCCAAGCTGTACCTGAAGTTAACATTTTCAAAGTAAATCCATCCTTCCTCAGGCCAGGATGGTGGTGGACGAAACTCAAGTTCCCAGGGTGCTTCTTTCTCAAGGTCTGTATATTCAATCTCCCTTTCTACTGAAATCATCTGAAACACATATGACATCACATGAGTTAGTATCAGAGGGTCTTGTTTATGGATGTTTATCTTTTTTATTATTATTTTTTTTACTTTACAATATTGTATTGGTTTAGTAACTGCAAATGAGACATTTTGTTTTTTTTTTATCTTTATATCTGATTTTATATGGTTCAGAATATCCCAGGTCTCTTAGCATCCACACAGGACAGAAACAGGAGTTTGATGAGGCCTTGGATGATTTGCAAATTTGTTCATAATCTTTAATACTTTTGCTTACAGCCACTTCCTTCAAGTTTATATTAACACTAAAAGAATTAGAGAAATGAATGGTAAGATTTTATTGATCTACTTTTCACACCTGAATGAAAAACAAGAGCATTTTGTCAAAGAAAAGAATATTTACGGACACCAATCAGTAATGTGTGGCCACAGAAGGGCCATGTGTTATAGATAACAGAACTGGATGGTCATCAAACCTCCATTTAATTATTAGTCATTTTCTATTCTATTAGAAGAGAGAAGTGAAAAGATTTAATTTTTATTGCTTTTCTCCCTTTAGGAGAAGTTGCAAATATTCAAAAGTGTATAATTTATATATTGACTAAGGCCTCCTAAACAACCATGACTCCACATCTTTGAGAGCACTTTCTGAGAGGGAGCTTATCCTACCAGAAAGAAGGGCCACCAGAAAATTCAGGTGTTCAACACACACGAGAATAAGAGATAAAATGGGGGAGGGGCAGGAGAGAGGAGCATATTAATTAAAGAAACCTCAAAAAACTGAATTATTTTTAAAAATATGAGGAATCACCCATTAAGAAACAAAGATAAACAAGCTGCTAAGAAATTAGCTTCTCTCCAGGATTTCAGAACCTCCCACCTACAGACATTTATTCTATTTGAGGACAGTTTGATGTGAATATAAAACGTTCTGACATGGCACACATAAGCCTGAGAAAAGACATATATACTTTATTTTACATTAACTTTAAGCAGATGGAGAAGAACGTTAAAAAACTTTGTTAACTAAGATGTAAAAATAATAGTTTTACTATTTTACATAAGAATTGCTTTTATGCCACTTAACAGCAAGGAGACTTGGAAAGGCTAAGAACAGAAGGATAAACATCACCATGTTCTCAACTTCGGCACTTTGCCTGACGCACCACTGGAACATCCCCATGAGTGTGAGCATGAGAGATAGGACCAGGCCAAACTGCCCGAGATTCAAAGCTAAATGAGAAAGAAGAGGAATGATGTTAGTCTCCTTCTCAACCCCTCATGCAGCTCCTTCTGTCACTTTACAAAGAAGATTCCTTTATTTTTATGAGTTTTAAAGGAGTATAGTTCATTTACAAAGTTGTGTTAGTTTCAGGTGTACAGTAATGTGAATTAGCCATATATTTATTTATTTATTTATTTTATATATATATATATATATATATATATATATATATATATAATCCACTCTTTTAAAGTTATTTTTCCCATACATGTCATTACAGAGTATCAACTAGAGTTCCCTTTGCAATACAGAAGGTCGTTTTTAGTATCTATTTTACATATAGTACTGAGAAGACTCCTTTACAACATTTAAATCATTTGCATGTAATGATAGTATTACTCATAATATTACTTCTGATGACTGAAATAATAATACAGTTTAAAAAAAACCCACTATGAGGGACTTCCCTGGTGGTCCAATACCTAAGAATCCAAGCTTCCCATCAGGGGGCTTAGGTTTGATCCCTGGTCAGGGAACTAGATTCCACATTCCACAACTGAGAGCTCACATGCTGCAACTAAAGTCCTGCCTGTCACAACTGAGACTGAAGATCCTGCATGTCCCAACTAAGACCCAGTGAAGCCAAATGAGAAAGTAAATTTTAAAAATATTATGAATTTAGAAAGTATTAACAATGTTGTTGTTCAGTCACTAAGTTGTGTCTGACTCTTTGTGATGCCATAGACCACAGCACACCAGGCTTCCTTGTCCTTCACTATCTCCCAGAGCTTGCTCAAACTCATGTCCTTCGAGTCAGTGATGTCATCCAACCATCTCATCCTCTGTCATCCCCTTATCCTCCTGCCTTCAATCTTTTCCAGCATCAGGGTTTCTAATGAGTTGGCTCTTCGTGCCAGGTGGCCAAAGTACTGAAGCTTCAGCTTAAGCATCAGTCCTTCCAATGAATATTCATGACTGATTTCCTTTAGGACTGACTGGTTTGATCTCCCTGCAGTCCAATGGACTCTGAAGAGTCTTCTCTAGCACCACAATTAAAAAGCATCAATTCTTCTTTCTATTATTGGGATATTTTATTACTATAGACTCTCAGTCTCTTCACTTTCTTGCCATTAGAATGGTATCATCTGTATATTTAGGGTTATTGATATTTCTTCTGGCAACTCTGATTCCAGCTTGTGAGTCATCCAGCCTGGTATTACACATAATGTATTCTGCATATAAGTTAAATAAGTAGGGTAACAATATACAGTCTTGTCGTACTTCTTTCCAATTTTGAACCAGTCCATTGTTCCATGTCTGGTACTAACTGTTGCTCTTCACCTGAATACAGGTTTCTCAGGAGACAGGTAAAGTGGTCTGGTATTTCTATCTCTTTCAGAATTTTCAACAGTTTGTTCTGATCCACACAATCAAAGGCTTTTGTGTAGTCAATGAAGCAGATGTTTTCTTGGAATTTTCTTGCTTTCTATATGATCCATCAAATGTTGGCAATTTGTTCTCTGGTTCCTCTGCCTTTTTATAAACCTAGGCTATACATCTCAAAGTTTCCAGTTCATGTTCTGTTGAAGCCTTGCTTGAAGGATTTTGAGCATAACCTTACTAGCATGTGAAATGAGTACAATTGTATGGTAGCCTGAACATTCTTTGGCATTACCCATCCTTGGGATTGGAATGAAAACTGACTTTTTCCAGTCCTGTGGCCACTGCTGAGTTTTCCAAATTTGCTTATATATTGAGTGCAGCACTTCAGCAGCATCACCTTTTAGGATTTGAAATAATTCAGCTGGAATTCCATCACCTCCACTAGCTTTGTTCATAGTAATGCTTCCACAGGCCCACTTGACTTCACACTCTAGGAAGTCTGGCTCTAGGTGAGTGACCACACCATCATGGTCATCTGGATCATTAAGATCTTTTCTGTACAGTTCTTCATTGTATTATTGCCAGGTCTTCCTAATCTCTTCTGCTTCTCATAGGTCCTTACGATTTCTATCTCTTATACTAGTAATTCCAACCAGATTGAGATATACTTTATAGTATTATATAGGTGAGGATCATGTCATTATTCAAGGTCATTCCTGGTGGCTCAGTTGGTAAAGAATCTGCCTGCAGGGCAGGAGACCCAGGTCAATGCCTGGGTCAGTAAAATCCCCTGTAAGCAAATGTCAACCCAATCCAGTATTCTTGCCTGAAGAATTCCATGGACAGATAAGCCAGGCAACATTCCATGGGGTTGCAAAGAATCAGACACAACTGAGTGACTTTCACTTTCACATGTCATTATTCAGATTTTTGTTCTTATGGCTTCAATTTTCATTGTATAATTTCACTTTCTACATCCAACATAGTTGCAGTTGCAACCACAAAAACAAGGCAATTTAATACTTTAAATCTAAAGTATTACTCTCGTTGTTCCATTATCAAAGACTGTGATTCAGGGTTATTACTACGGAATAGTTAGGGATGGTAAATTCGTGCCATGCACTCCAACAGCTGCTCATCTGGCATCCACACAACAGTGAGGACACTGTTCTTTGCTACAGAGACTCTCTGCCCACTACACCAGACACCTACAACCAAGAGATCCAAGTAGCTCTAAAGTTAAACCTAAACCCTAAGCTGTACAAAAAGCTTAACAGAAAATTTGGTTCTCTCCATTCACATACAGGACACTACCTGAAATGTTCAGAAGGTCAGCTTACTAGAGTTGCATGGACCTCAACCAATTTAAAGAAAGATAAAAAGATAAAAGTTCTCAACAAAGATCTATAGTAAATAAATGAACAAACAAACCACCCAAAGTAATCTACAGATTCAATGCAATCCCTATCAAATTACCAATGGCATTTTTCACAGAATTAGAAAAAAAACTTTTACATTTTGTATGGAAACACAAAATACCATGAAAAGCCAAAGCAATCTTGACAAAAACAAAGTAGAAACTTGAAGCTGGGTAGAATCAGGCTCCTTGTCTTCAGACTATACTGCAAAGTTACAGTAACTGAAACAATATGCTACTGGCACCAAAAACAGAAATATAGATCAATGGAACAAGATGGAAAGTCCAGAGATAAACCCATGCACCTAAGGTCACCTGTGACAAAGGAAGAAAGAATATACACAATGGAGAAAAGACAGTCTCTTCAATAAGTGGTGCTGGGAAAATTGGGCAGCCACGTGTAAAAGAATAAAATTACAATACCCCCTAACATCATACACAAAAATAAACTCAAAATGGATTATAGACATAAATGTAACACCAGACAAAATATAACTCTTAGATGAAAATACAGGGAGAATTCTCTCTGACATAAATTGCAGCAAGATCTTTTTTGATCAACCTTCTAGAGTAATGAAAATAAAAGATAAACTGCTACTGCTAAGTCCCTTCAGTCGTGTCCGACTCTCTGTGATCCCATAGACGGCAGCCCGCCAGGCTTCCCATCCCTGGGATTCTCCAGGCAAAACACTGGAGTGGGTTGCCATTTCCTTCTCCAATGCATGAAAGTGAAAAGTGAAAGTGAAGTCGCTCAGTCGTGTCCAACCCTCAGCGACCCCATTGACTGCAGCCTACCAGGCTCCTTCATCCATGGGATTTTCCAGGCAGGAGTATTGGAGTGGGGTGCCATTGCCTTCTCCGAAAAGATAAACTAATGGGACCTAATTAAGCTTAAAAGATTTTGTACAGCAAAGAACACCATAAACAATACTGAGAAGACAACCTGCAGAATAGGGAAAAATATTTGCAAACAAAGTGGCTGACAAGGGATTACTCTCTGAAATACACAAACAGTTCACACAGTTCAATATTAAAAAAATATCCCAATCAAAAAATGGGCAGACGATTAAAACAGACACTTTCCAATGAAGACATACAGGTGGCCAAAAAGCACATGAAAAGATGGTCAACATCTCTCACCTCACACTAGTCAGTATGACCATCATCAAACAGTCTACAAACAATAAATGCTGGAGAGGATGTGAAGAAAAGGGAACTCTCCTACACTGTTGCTGGGAATGTAAATTCGTACAGTCACTATGGAGAATGATATGGAAGTTCCTTTAAAAAAAAAAAACCAGAGCTGCCACGTGATCCAGCAAGCCCATTCCTGGGCATCTATCCAGAGGAAACCATAATTCCAAAAGGTACATGCACCCTAATGTTCACTGCAGCTCTATTCACAATAGCCAGGACACAGAAGTGACCTGAATGTCCATCAATAGAGAAATGGGTAAGGAAGATGTGTTATCATATATACAATGGATTATTATCCAGCCATAACAAAGGGCAAAATAATGCCATTTGCAGCAACATGGATAGACCTAGAGACTTTCATGATAAGTGAAGTATGTCAGACAGAGAAACATAGAATATGATATTGCTTATACATGAATTCTAACAAAAGGCAACAAATGAACTTATCTACAAATCAGAAATAGAGTCACAGATGTAGAAAATAAACTTATGCTTACCAGGGGTAATAGAAGGGAGGGATAAATTGAAAGACTGGGATGAACACATATATACTACTATATATAAAATATTAAAATAGATAACTAATAAGAAACAAATGTAAAGTACAGCAAACTCTGTAATGACCTATATAGGAAAATAATCAAAAAAGGAGTGTATATATGTATACATATTTCAGATTCATTTTGCTATACACCATAAACTAAGACAACTGTGTAAACCAATAAAATTTAAAAGAATGGTCTGAGCCAGTCAAAGCAGGGGCCCAAGACACCACAGGTCTGCTGGAGGCACTTTCAAATCTGGTCTTTGCTCTTAAAGATTCTGAAAGTCCAAAACAGAAATTCTTTTCTAAAGGACAATTTATCTGAAATATTAATTAAAATGCAAATTACTAAAAAAAAAGATACATGCACCCCAATGTCCATGGGGTATGGAAAAAGAATCTTTTATAAAGTGGATATATGTAAAACAGATTCACTTGGCTGTACACTTGAAGCTAACACAACATCATAAATCAACCATACACCAATCTCAAAAAAAACCTACTGTAAATAAATAAGTAAATGGAAAAAAAGATGAAAGTGCTCATCATGACACAAATGAGTTCACAAGGACCACACAGTGGAGTCACATGCTGCAGACACTGTAATTCATTAGAACCAAGCAGTATATATTAGACAAGATGGCAAGAGTTTAATAACTACAAAGCTATAAACCGTAAACATACTACAAATATTCACATATTTACTTACTTTCTACCAGAATCAGGGCCCCAAAGGCAACAACAGTGACAAAGATGGCACAGATGACATCCAGATACACAGCGAGCCATTGGGACGTCGTCAAAAGCAGGAACCAAGCCTCTGGATTTGTGAACCGTAATAAGCATAATACATAAACAGAAAAACCATGTTAGCTGTTTCTAATGAAGGAGAACACTTCCTCAGTTGAGATACAGAAGATTTTATACAAGGTAGGACAGCAAAGTCATACACTCAAGGAACCTGAAAATTCCAGAAAACTAGGTTCTAACCCAAGACAAGGTATGGGACACACAGGAATCAGCCCAGGAAGCCTGCATTGAAAACGTCAATATTGTAAAGTAATTAGCCTCCAATTATAATAAATAAATTTATATCAAAAAGTAATAATAATAACAATTAAAAAAGAAAATGTCAACCCACAGGTTATCAACAGAAATATGACCACAAGAGAGAAGATAGAAAATCGTCTCATTGGTGCATCTTCTGCAGTGCTGGGCCTCAGCGTGAAGATCATCCTCTCACATGTCGACTGCTTCCAGCTCTCTGGCAGCAGAGAGCACAGCTCTCACTATTTCCAGCACCTTCTGCACTCACCACAGGGCCCTGCAGTGTTTATTCATAAGAGTCAGTATCTACATGACCATCAGCTAACAGGATTTGCATGTGGTTTTCAAAATGCCATTTTATCTTCAAAATACAGTAATGATTGAAAAGTTTGACCAGGATTTTATAGACTTAGAGGAAATTCTGAATTTTCTACCTAGGAAAAACAACTTCACCGATGCAAAGTATAATCAAGTGGGTGGCAAATCAGGAAATTAGTTTTGTCAATCACATCTGCTACCCTCCATGCTCTGAAAAGAGTTGACAAAATACAGACAAGAATAGCGACCACCTGGTTCTAAAAAGAAAATTTTATTGGAAAACCGCCATTCACTGATGTATTATCTTTGCCTGTCTTTGTGCTACAACAGCCAAGGTGAGTAGTTGCAACAGACACAGTACAGCACACAGAGCCTACAATATTTTCTATCTGGATCTTTGCAAAAAACAAAATTTTACTGAGTCCTGCCCTAAAGAGACAGAAGTCGTCCACAGGGCACAGTGATGGAAGGACAATGCAAGCCAGTCAGGGGAGAAAAGCAGGGGGTCATGGGGAAGAGGGGAGCACAGAGGGGATGCTGAGAGGAAGGGGAGGGGGAGGCAGGTGTGCAGAGGGGGACATGGGGGTGACACAGAGAGAGGTGCTGGCCTACTAGGCCACCTGAGAGGGAGGTCAGGCCTCAGAAGGCAGCACATCCCATCTGAAATTATTTCCAAAAACTTACAGACCTGAGTGCAAATCCTGATATGTGTCAAACAGCTCCTGAAACCTCTGTTCAGCTTTGTATGCCCGGATGGTCCAGAGTCCCCGCAGAGAAGATGCTAAGTGGGAAAACACTGGGCTCCGTGCTGGGGAAACAGAGACAGACACACCACAGAGAAAGTCAGGGAGGCTGGATGCGAGGAAACCCACTGACTCCTAGGCTATGTGGTGACACCTCCCACCAATAGGAATCCTCCATGTGACCCTCACTCCTGCTCACATCAGGTTTCACTTTAATGACCTGGGAATGAAAGATTCTCTTTGAAACTATGCTTGACCAAATTCATTCACAGCTAGATTTAGATAAGAAATTCTTTACCAGTTCTCTCATCAAGGTCCTCTCAAACACGCCTCCCTCCAAATTCTCCTGGTATCTCTCCAGGTGGAAATTGTTCACAACTTTTACAAAATTTATTGAGTATAGTTGATTTACAATAATGTGTTAGTTTCAGGTATATAGTATAGTCATTCAGTTATTTTTTCTGATTATATTCCATTACAGGTTATTACAAGATGCTGAATAAAATTTCCTGTGCTTTACAGTAAATCCTTGTTGCATACCTATTTGACAAATAGTAGTGTGTCTATTAATCGCATATTTCTACTTTGTTCCTCCCTCCCTCCCAATCCCCTTTGGTAAGTTTGCTTTCTATGTCTCTGAGTCTATTTCTATTTTGTGTACAGATTCATTTGTATTATTTTTAGATTCCATGTATAAGTGATACCATATTTGTCTTTCTCTGACTTTTAAAAGAAATATTATTCTCTAAATCCATCCATGTTGCTTCAAATGGTGATTTTTTTTTCTTTTCATTGTTAACTAATCTTTGAATCAGTAGCATTCTAAAATTTAATTCCTCATTAGAGTCCTCACCACCTTGAATTTTGATGAGCTACCTGTGTGTTGTCTCCACCTTAGATGAGTAACCTAAGGGCTGGGATAGAGTCAGTACATCCCCTACACTGGCCCAGACCCAGACCCAGGACAGGGTGAGACGAGTAAGGGAGCAGACAGTCTGCCACCTCCCTCGTCCTGGGCCTCCCCCTGCACCTGCGCCAGGAGCCTCTGTGCGGGTCATGGAGAACCTGGTACTGTACCACCCTTGTGCCCACAGGACCCGGCAGATGAGGAGTCTTTGAATGGTCTTGACTTCTGCTCCAGGAACCTGATGGATGCTTTCATAACTGCCCTGATGGGTCTCTGAACCGAGACATGATCTCGCACTTTCCCTTTGTCCTTTGTTTATGCAAAGAGCTGAAAGTGACTCGGTGGTGCCTTTGTTCATCCAGTTGAGTACCTGTGTTCTCACTCCTGCATCCACACTGCTCTCTCTCTCTTCACTCTAGTGACTAACTTTTTAGCTTCCTATAACGTTTTGCTTATAAGAGCAACATAAACTCAAATGGAGCTCATGCTCCAAATAATAAAGGCAAGAGACTGTGTTCAGACCTTTTCTTTGGACTAGCAGGTGTCCCAACCCACCCCCAGAACTCAGACAGGAAGCAGGGTGCTCACAGGGATGATGCAGGGGTATTACTGGGCCCATCACTCTGTCAGAAGGATGGTGAGAGTCCAGTTCCAACTCACTAGAACCAGGCTCTCATTTCCTGAGCAAATGAGGTTATGTCAACACTATTCATCACAGCCAAGGCTTCTGAGCAGGAAGCAGACATGGTTGTTCCCCCACAGAGAGTCCTGGAATGAACTCTCCAGAGTGGCCTCCCTCACCTGCTTCCCTGTCAGGAGATTTCTCTCCAGCAGGGATGGAGGGCAGGTTCAATTTTAGAAACCAGGTGTCATCTCAGCCTTGAACACCAGGAAACCAAACACCCCATCACCTACCTCACCTCATGCCCAAGAGTTACAGGCTGAGGGAATCTGGGCCTGTAAAAATCTATCCTGCTTCTCTCAAACCCCATTTAGGGCTGAGCAGGATGCCAGGATGAGTGAACTGGAGGGTCTGCAAAGAAAATTAGCTAGTATAGGGGGAGAGGGGATGTCAAGGCTCCGGTGGTGTGTTGCCCAAAGTAAAACTTTTGCCACAAGCACTGAGCTCGCTGTCCTGAAGCAGACTATGTCCCATTTATGGTGTCAGCTCACAGTCACAGACACGTGTAACCCTACAGTTCACATGACTGATGCCTGTGTTTCCCACAACCCTGAGGACACTTGGGGACACACCCCCCAGGACGGCAGATCTTCTCTGGCAGGATGACCCCAGGCTGACAGCCCTGCTGCAGATGATCATTCAAGCTATGTGAGACCTGCTAGTTGTGAGTAAGTTCTTGATTGCCTCATGTTCAAGGTTCCAGTGCCTTTGGTCATGACCAGCAAGTACTTTACAAGCATCAGTTCAAGAAATCCTCATGAGAACTCCAGAGACTGAGGGATTAAGGACACTCACTGCCCAAGATTACCTATTTTAACCCACCAAAGTGACAGACCTGGGTGTGAGACATGACTTTCTTAATCGCAAGGTTGTCCTTTTAATCACAACAACAGTGTCTCAGTTCAGTTCAGTCACTCAGTCATGTCCGACTCTTTCCATCCCATGAACCACAGCATGCCAGGCCTCCCTGTCCGTCACCAACTCCCAGAGTTCACTCAAATTCATGTCCATCGAGTCGGTGATGCCATCCAGCCATCTCATCCTCTGTCGTCCCCTTCTCCTCCTGCCCCCAATCCCTCCCAGCATCAGAGTCTTTTCCAATGAGTCAACTCTTCACATGAGGTGGCCAAAGTACTGGAGTTTCAGCTTTAGCATCATTCCTTCCAAAGAACCCCCAGGACTGATCTCCTTCAGAATGGACTGGTTGGATCTCCTTGCAGTCCAAGGGACTGTCAAGAGTCTTCTCCAACACCACAGTTCATAAGCATCAATTCTTCAGCACTCAGCTTTCTTCACAGTCCAACTTTAACATCCATACATGACTACTGGAAAAACCATAGCCTTGACTAGATGGACCTTTGTTGGCAAAGTAATATCTCTGCTTTTGACTATGCTAGCAGTGTCTCAGAGGGAGAATAATCAGGGTTAAGGATGCCTGCATGTGACAATGTGCATTTTTCTCCAGGCTTTGTTATATATGTTCAGAAAACCCTCAGGTACCATCCAACAGCCTTCACCACTACTGCACATCTTATTAAGCATCCAAGGTTGAACAGAGTTCCTGGGAAGGAGTATGAGAACTCCTTAAAACAGCAGACTTGATGATCCATGGTCCTAATACACCTGACACACATCTTAACCCTCCCCTAACAATGCTTGTAGCAGACCTTGCTAGTTGATCCTAGCAGCTTTCAGACAGAGTTTGGATATGGCTTCATCATTCAGGCACTGCCAAAGGCAAAAAGCTGGTTAGAGAAAGACAACCAAATACCACCCTGGTTTTATGTACTTGTCCATTGCTATGCTCACTTTTGTAAAAATGTGCCCCTCAAAACCCTATTATAATTAGCTGCCAAATGTCATTAAGATGAAAATGTCACCTAAGCTTCCAGAGGCCGTTAGGCAGTAGGATCTGAAACTAAACCTCAGGACGTAACAGTCTTTCACAGCACAAGCACGATTATGCCTTCTGGTCATAGCAGTCAGGTGTCCTTCTTTTTGCTGGTGGCTCCAGTAGTGACCTGAAGGTATACTCTCACTCACTCAGTTGCTCAGTTGTGTCTGACTCTTTCTGACTCCATGAACTGTAGCCCACCAGGCTCTTCTGTCCATGGGATTATCCGGGCAAGAATACTGGTCTGGGTTGCTATTTTCTCTTCCAGGAAATCTTCCCAACCGAGGAACTGAACTCATTTCTCCTGCATCTCCTGCATTGGCAGGCAGATTCTTTTATCACTGAGTCATCTGGGAAGCCCTAAAACATACTTTCAGTTACTACTTAGAGAAAACAGTGGTGTCACCATTTCAGGCACAGACCCACCACCTAGAGAGGGCATAAACAGTTCTAATCAGCTGGCCACCACATTTGGTTACCTGGGATGTGTAGGAGGCGGTATCTTGATTGAATTTAGTGTCTAACTTATTGCAGAGTACTAGGATGCAGGAAAATCCACATATCCCACAGAGATGATGCCAAAGTTCTCAGACTCTCCAGCTCAAGAGAAAATCCTGCACTGCTTTTCAAAAAAGCCTCAGGAGCAGCCCTTCTCTCCACTTCCGTATGGATGGGAAATGGCCCTTCCCCAGGCAAAAATCTCTGTCAAGTGTTCCTTCTGGAACAACCCCTCATTGAACATACCAGAGAGCTGCTTTTCAGCAAGACTCTTGAATGACCCCATTTCATGGGCAGCCTCAAACCATAAAATATCTGAAGCCTTGTCTTCACAGAAGACCAGATGGAGCTCATCATTCCTCTTCTGCCTCCCCAGGTCCTTCCATCAGTCAAGTCACATCAACAGAACGTCACACACACCTGGACTCTACTGCTCCCCATCCATCCAAACACCTCACAAAACTGGACCTTACAAAGGTTAGCTGGTTCTCTTCATGACTGAAATTTTTCTTTACAGCTTTTATGAAATGGGTGATCACTATCCTTTTTGCAACTAATTAGAAAATATCTCTTTAAAAGGTGAAATTGTTAGTCAATCAGTCATGTCCAACTCTTTGTGACCCCATCAACTGTAGTCCACCAGGATCCTCTATCCATGGAATTCCCCATGCAAGAATACTGGAGTGGGTTTCCATTTCCTTCTCCATGGTAACTTCCCGACCCAGGGTTCGAACCAGGGTCTCCTGCATTTCAGGAAGATTCTGAAGTCAACAGGGAAGCATCTTATGTGTTTATTATATAAAAAAAAAAACAAAAAAACATGCAACTGCCACAGTGGAAAAAAAACTCATTTGACTGGATAACTGAGATTTTTTTCCATTTGGTAGATACAAAGAACCATGAGGCTCAACATTCTCTTCTTGGCTTGGTTTCTAGAAGGTTAAGTTGGTATTAATTTGTAATTATTATTTATGGTTGAGGTCTCTGATATGAACATATTTCCACCTTACTTTTTGGCTATGGTTTTTATAACTGTTAAAATATATCTACTTCTACTTTTCTTATTAGTTTTAATATTGATGAAATATGTACATAAATAATAAGATAAACTATTTCATCATCTGTGATTACCTGCACAATAGAATGATTAGTCATAAAATGTGATCCCCATTATTATTTTTTTTTTGGATGCACCCTGCAGGTTCTTAGTTCCCTGACCAAGGATTGAAGCAGCAGAAGCATGAGTCTTAACCATAGAACCACAGGAAAGTCCCTGTTCCCATTATTATAAAACTAGGAAGCTGAATGGAGTAATAAACTAAATGAATACTGAACTGATGCCCGTCTTGTATCCTCTTAAGGGATTCTTTTCAGCATTGTTTATATGAATAGCTTTAAGAAGTGGAGGACCACAAACAGTGTGGTCCCAAATACTAGTAATAATAAAGAGCAAACCTGAAAATAACAGGGCTTATCTTTCAATAGGTCTTCCCAGGTGGATCAGACAGTAAAGAATTCATCTGCAATGCAGGACACCTGGATTCAGTCCCTGGGTCTGGGAAAATCCTCTGGAAAAGGGAATGGCTACCCACTCCACTATTTTTGCCTGGAGAATTTCATGGACAGAGAAGCCTGGTGGGCGACAGTCCATGGAGTTGCAAAAAGTCAGACACAACTGAATGACTAACATATGTCTTTTCAATACATTTAACAACTTCAACATACTTGAACATGTGAAAAAAAGTATTTTTCAAATATATCACTTCTGACATATATTTCATGAGGTCTCCTTTACTTTTCTAATCTTTTCCTTTCCTTGTCATTTCTGGTAACTTCAGGAGGAGAAAAAATTGTCTATTTTCCTTCTATATTAGTTCCAACATGATAAAATATTTTTAGGAAAAGTATTTACAGAGTGGATACTCTGTGTTAGGAAATATGTCATGAACAAGACAGAAATGGTCCCTGTCCTCATGGTGCTCACATTCATTCTCCTTGTGCTAAAATACAAAGATGCAGCTGACCTGCCACCAGTTTATTTGCCTTAAGAGCCACGCCGACTCACAGTGGCCATAACATTCAATTATCTAACGTTGACTTGTGAGAAATTCCAGAAGACAGAGTCTGCAGAATTTCAGGGGTCTGGTTAATTATTGCATTAATGGAAGCCAGCCTGCATTGCCATCCCAACCTGAGAGCCCCGGTAACTCACTTGTACATTCCAGGCGTTTCACATCGCGCGATGTCCTTAAGAAATACCACCGGAGGACAAAGAAAATGATGCCAAGTGGAATCACAGGTATAGCAATCCAAGGAATCGCAGCCACCATCACGACCACCATACCAACCACAAGAAGAAAAGTCTGAAATAGCAAAAATAGATGCAGAGGCCTCCTTATGAAGGGTACTTTTCAAAGATAAACTGTAATGATTTGTTCTATTAGGATTAAACTCCTTTCCTCAAAAAGATTTGTTGGGACAGCAGGGAATCTTTCTCTTCCAAATAAATAAAATTATAGGTGGTCCTCATGATATTTAGTGCATATGCCAAGTAGGATGATAAGAATTTTCTAGGTATCCACACTTGTGATACACTCAGTAGCCCTTTGAGGCAGTCATTACTACTTTTAACAGATGAGAATATTTGAGGCTCAGAGAGTAGGAACTGAATCCCAAACTATCAGGAATCAGGTGTTACTAGAGAGATGAGCGAGCAGGCATCACAGGTGAGGAATCCAGATGCCTCAGCTATACATGGAGGAATAAAGACGTGGTTAAATAAAAAGTCTGTGTCCATAAAAGTAGTACAAAATTTAAATGTTGACCTTTGGAAGTAGGAATTTCTCTTTCAAGATTTTCTATCCATAGTTAATACTTACTGAGTGTTCACTGTATACAGAGCTATACCTTCAAACCTTCACATGTATTAACTCATTAATCCTCACAATAGCTCTACCTAGTAACAGTATTGTCTTATTTTACAGATGGAGAGAGTGAGGCACAAGGAGAGGAAACACAACTTGATGAACGCTGCAAAGCCTAAGTCGCAAAACTGGGAAGTCCATGTCATGAGTCTTTATGACATATATAAGCTTGCCCCCAACATACAGCCATCTTTCTATCATTATAGTAAGTATTTAAAATGTCTGTTCCAAAGATTAATGATTGTAACAACGACAGATTCCATTTACCAAGTGTTTACTGTACGTAAGACAATGGGCTAAGAGCTCTATGAGCATTTTCTTAATCATCACATCATCCCATGAGATTACTCTATCTTGGTCAAAAAAAAAAAGAGAACAGGTAGAAGAGAAAACAAAATCATTGGTTGTTGCTGCTTTAAGCATCCATCTTCATCAGGAAAAGTATGATACCCTTACTTTTTAAGAATGCAATCAACACTGCCTGCCTATTATGACAGTGGGGTGTGGTGGTGGGGATGTGCAGGTTCAGTCTGGGCCAAGGCCTCCGAAGCTTATGATCTCAGGTGGATATGAATTCATGGTGATTGGCACAAGGCAGAGAGTGCTGGGGAAACACAGAGAAAAATTCAGGAACACACTTAGACAATTCTAAGAAGAGACTTATGGCCAAATTTTACAGGCTGGTTGAACAAATAGAAAGAGTGGCAAGAAAACTTGCAGGCAGCAACTACAATTGATGGAAATTTTGACCAAAAAGGAGCTGAGATGAGAAGTTAAGATGCCTGTCTGAGTTAACACTGGTTGTTCTGGGTACTCTCAGCACCAGCACCTGCATCCATGCTCACCACCCCAGGGCCTCCCCACCTTGTCACCCAGGGCAGCTGGCCCAGGTGCGTCTCTGAGGGATGGGTTAGGGGTGGTCATGCCTGTATCACAGAGACTTGGGTTATCATTTCACAGCTCTTCCTGATCAGTTTTC
Organism: Bubalus bubalis; assembly: GCF_019923935.1. Classification (NCBI taxonomy): domain Eukaryota; kingdom Metazoa; phylum Chordata; class Mammalia; order Artiodactyla; family Bovidae; genus Bubalus; species Bubalus bubalis. Next base: position 14,658,848 of record NC_059169.1, on the reverse strand, counting down.
TCAGAGGATCTTCACAACCATCTTGTGAATAAGAAAAGTAAGAACTTCATTTTCATTTATAGATACGGCATAAAGATTGGAGGGTAAGTGGTTATCCTAAGTTTTCCCAGGAAGGATGGCGGGTCAAGGAGAAAGGCAGGAGCAGTTTGTACTCATGGAATCCTAGAGTCTTGGCCACAGGCAAGAGGAGCCTGGAAGGAGAAGGAAATGTCCAGAACTGTGACTTGGTGTCCAGGAGCCCTTGGGAACCAAACTATATTATCTGGATGGAGACCCATGTGTTTTTCCTGTTTTTCGCACATCTGCTGTGGTATCAAAATAAAACCCAGAGTGAAGAGGATGGGATTCTGAAGCAATACTTCCCAGTCATTAGTGGAAAAAAATAGCCCTGACTGACCTCTCTCCTATTAGACCTACAGATGAACAACTGCTTACAGTCACTGCATTAAGCATGAATTCCACCTGCTACAACCTTCATGTTCATGGGGAGGGGTTCTGCCAGCTCCTTCTAAGTCTGGTCTTAAGTCACCTGGCTTGCCATTGTTGATTGTCATAAATGAAGTGAAGTCGCTCAGTCATGTCTGACTCTTAGCGACACCATGGACTGCAGCCTATCAGGCTCCTCCATCCATGGGATTTTCCAGACAAGAGTACTGGAGTGGGGTGCCATTGCCTTCTCCAATGTCATAAAAACCTGCTAAAATGTCAATAAAAAATTCAAATTACAGTTTTTTAGCATATTCACTGGCTCAAAGTTCAACATTAAGTAAACTAAGATCATGGCATCCGGTCCCAACACTTCATGGCAAGTAGATGGGGAAACAGTGGAAACAGTGGCTGATTTTATTTTGGGGGGCTCCAAAATCACTGCAGATGGTGATTGCAGCCATGAAATTAAAAGACGCTTACTTCTAGGACTTTTCTGGTGGCTCAGACGGTAAAGCATCTGCCTACAGTGCAGGAGACCTGGGTTCAATCCCTGGGTCAGGAAGATCCTCTGGAGAAGGAAATGGCAATACACTCCAGTACTCTTGCCTGCAAAATCCCATGGACAGATGAGCATAGTAGGCTACAGTCCATGGGGTCGCAAAGAGTGAGACATGACTGAGCGACTTCACTTTCACTACTGCTTGGAAGGAAAGTTATGACCAACCTAGACATCATATTAAAAAGCAGAGACATTACTTTGTCAACAAAGGTCCATCTAGTCAGGGCTTTGGTTTTTCCAGTAGTCATGTATGGATGTGAGAGTTGGACTATAAAGAAAGCTGAGCACCAAAGAATTGATGCTTTTGAACTGTGGTGTTGGAGAAGACTCTTGACAGCCCCTTGGACTGCAAGGAGATCCAGCCAGTCCATTCTAAAGAAGATCAGTCCTGGGTGTTCATTGGAAGGACTGATGTTGAAGCTGAAACTCCAATACTTTGGCCACCTGATGCGAAGAGCTGACTCATTTGAAAAGACCCTGATGCTGGGAAAGATTGAGGGTAGGAGGAGAAGGGGACAACAGAGGATGAGATGGTTGGATGGCATCACTGACTCAATGGACATGAGTTGGGTAACCTCCGGGAGTTGGTGATGGACAGGGAGGCCTGGCGTGCTGTGGTTCATGGGGTCTCAAAGAGTTGGACACAACTGATGACTGAACCGAACTGAACTGAGCAGACTCACATCATTTGATGGACAACATTCATCAGTTTCAATAATTTGGCTTTCCCCAGGTGAAGGCCTGTTAAGACTAACCCAGCCTGGAAGATAACCTGGGAAGCAGAGGTAAAATAAAAATGAAGGGCTCCACAGAAGCTGAGCCAACGCTTTTTCCTTAGGTATGCATTCGGTTCAGTTCAGTTCAGTCGTTCAGTCGTGTCTGACTCTTTGAGACCCCATGGACTGCAGCACCCCATGCCTCCCTGTTCATCACCAAACTCCGGGGTTTACTCAAACTCACGTCCATCACGTTGGTGATGCCATCCAACCATCTCATCCCCTGTTGTCCCCTTCTCCTCCCGCCTTCAATCTTTCCCAGTATCAGGCACTTTTCAAATGAGTCAGTTCTTCATCCCATGTGGCCAAAGTATTGGAGCTTCCGCTTCAGCATCAGTCCTTCCAATGAACACTCAGGACTGATCTCCTTTAGGATGGACTGGTTGGATCTCCCTGCAGTCCAAGCGACTCTCAAGAGTCTTCTCCAACACCAGAGTTCCAAACATCAATTCTTCGGCACTCAGCTTTTTTTATAGTCCAACTATCACATCCATATATGACTACTGGAAAAACTATCGCTTTGACTAGACAGACCTTTGTCTGCAAAGTAATGTCTCTGATTTTTAATATGCTGTCTCAGTTCAGTTCAGTTCAGTCACTCAGTCGTGTCCAACCCTCTGCGACCCCATGTATTGCAGCACGCCAGGCAACCCTGTCCATTACTAACTCCTGGAGTTCACTCAGACTCACTTCCATCAAGTCAGTGATGCCATCCAGCCATCTCATCCTCTGTTCCCTTCTCCTCCTGTCCCCAATCCCTCCCAGCATCAGAGTCTTTTCCAATGAGTCAACTCTTTGCATGAGGTGGCCAAAGTACTGGAGTTTCAGCTTCAGCATCATTCCCTCCAAAGAAATCCCAGGGCTGATCTCCTTCAGAATGGACTGGTTAGATCTCCTTGCAGTCCAAGGGACTCTCAAGAGTCTTCTCCAATACCACAGTTTAAAAGCATCGATTCTTTGGCGCTCAGCCTTCTTCACAGTCCAACTCTCACATCCATACATGGCCACTGGAAAAACCATAGCCTTGACTAGACAGACCTTTGTTGGCAAAGTAATGTCTCTGCTTTTCAATATGCTCTCTAGGTTGGTCACAACTTTTCTTCCAAGGAGTAAGCGTCTTTTACTTTCATGGCTGCAGTCCCCATCTGCAGTGATCTTGGAGCCCCCAAAAAATAAAAGTATGACATTGTTTCCATTTTCCCCCATCTATTTCCCATGAAGTGATGGGACCAGATGCCATGAGCTTCATTTTCTGAATGTTGAGCTTTAAGCCAACTTTTTCACTCTCCGCTTTCACTTTCATCAAGAGGCTTTTTAGTTCCTCTTCACTTTCTGCCATAAGGGTGGTGTCATCTGCATATCTGAGGTTATTGATATTTCCCCCAGCAATCTTGATTCCAGCTTATGCTTCTTCCAGCCCAGTGTTTCTCATGATGTACTCTGCATATAATTTAAATAAGCAGGGTGACAATATACAGCCTTGACGTAATCCTTTTCCTCTTTGGAACCATCTGCTGTTCCATGTCCAGTTCTAACTGTTGCTTCCTAATGTGCATATAGGTTTCTCAAGAGGCAAGTCAGATGCTCTGGTATTCCCATCTCTTTCAGAATTTCCCACAGTTTATTTTGATCCACACAGTCAAAGGCTTTGGCATAGTCAATAAAGCAGAAGTAGATGTTTTTCTGGAACTCTCTTGCTTTTTCGATGATCCAGCAGATGTTGGCAACTTGATCTCTGGTTCCTCTGCCTTTTCTAAAACCAGCTTGAACATCTGGAAGTTCATGGTTCACGTATTGCTGAGGCCTGGCTTGGAGAATTTTGAGCATTACTTTACTAGCATGTGAGATGAGTGCAATTGTGCAGTAGTTTTAGCATTATTTGGCATTGCCTTTCTTTGGGATTGGAATGAAAACTGACTTTTTCCAGTCCTGTGGCCACTGCTGAGTTTTCCAAATTTGCTGGCACATTGAGTGCAGAACTTTCACAGCATCATCTTTCAGGATTTGAAAGAGCTCAACTGGAATTCCATCACCTCCACTAGCTTTGTTTATAGTGATGCTTCCTAAGGCCCACTTGACTTTATTTTCCAGGATGTCTGGCTCTAGGTGAGTGATTAGGTTGGCCATAACTTTTCTTCCAAGGAGGAAGTGTCTTTGAATTTCATGGCTGCAGTCACCATCTGCAGTGATTTTGGAGCCCAAAAATTAAAGTTTGAAACTGTTTCCACTGTTTCCCCATCTATTTGCCAAGAAGTGATGGGACCAGATGCCATGATCTTAGCTTTCTGAATGTTGAGTTTTAAGCCAAATATTTCACTCTCCTCTTTCACTTTCATCAAGAGGCTCTTTAGCCCCTATTCACTTTCTGCCATAAGGGTGGTGTCATCTGCATATCTGAGGTTACTGATATTTCTACGGGCAATCTTGATTCCAACTTGTGCTTCATCCAGTCCAGCATTTCTCATGATGTACTCTGCATATACATTAAATAAGCAGGGAGACAATATACAGCCTTGACATATTTTTTCCCCATTTGGAACCAGTCTGTTGTTCCATGTCCAGTTCTAACTGTTGCTTCTTTCTTGCATACCGATTTCTCAGGAGGCAGGTCAGGTGGTATGGTAATCCCATCTCTTTAAGAAGAAGACCCATTATTAACACTCTCAGAGCTCCAAAGTTAGGTTACATACCTCAGATTTCATGCCACTAAATTCAGAAATAATTTAAAGCGGTTGTCTCTGACATCTACTTGTAGGTAATACTATAGCCACCCTCATTGTGGATTGAATATCATATATATATATATATATTATCATGGCATCTGGTCCCATCACTTCATGGGAAATAGATGGAAAACAGTGGAAACAGTGTCAGACTTTCTTTTTTGGGGCTCCAAAATCACTGCAAATGGTGATTGCAGTCATGAAATTAAAAGACACTTACTCCTTGGAAGGAAAGTTATGACCAACCTAGAGAGCATATTGAAAAGCAGAGATGTTACTTTGCCAACAAAGGTCTGTCTAGTCAAGGCTATGGTTTTTCTCCAGTGGTCATGTATGGATGTTAGAGTTGGACTGTGAAGAAAGCTGAGCACCAAAGAATTGATGCTTTTGAACTGTGGTGTTGGAGAAGACTCTTGAGAGTCCCTTGGACTGCAAGGAGATCCAACCAGTCCATTCTGAAGGAGATCAGCCCTGGGATTTCTTTGGAGGGAATGATGCTGAAGCTGAAACTCCAGTACTTTGGCCACCTCATGCAAAGAGTTGACTCATTGGAAAAGACTCTGATGCTGGGAGGAATTGGGGGCAGGAGGAGAAGGGGATGACAGAGGATGAGATGGCTGGATGGCATGACTGACTCGATGGACATGAGTCTGAGTGAACTCCGGGAGTTGGTGATGGACAGGGAGGCCTGGCTTGCTGCGATTCATGGGGTTGCAAAGAGTCGTACACAACTGAGAGACTAAACTGAACTGAACTGAAACAGTGTATGTGTTTACAGTTATATGAATATACATTTCTGAATCTTTTATTGTCAGCTATCTCAAACCCTTTATAGAAGTTGGCAGAAGATGAAAATAGTATCTCAACAAAAAGCCATTTGAAGAAGGAAACAAAAGATTCTGTTGTACAATACACATGCCTTTCCTGAAACCAACCTCATTTCTTTCTCCTACATTCCCAGGAATTCCAAGAAACCCAGTTAAAGCTACACATACAATTCCCCCCATCTACTTGGATTTCAGGCCCATATGATGGCCCATATCACCAAGGCCAGTGTTTCTACACCTCTGTCACACTGGCACAGAGACAATAATGGGTATATATAAAGAAACATATTGTCCCAGAAGCAAGTGACTCAAGTACTAATGCCCCCCAAATAAAGAGAATTATTATTTTTATATATTTCCCATTTGGAGCACATTGTTTGGAAAATTATATCCAAAGTCTGTGAATCCACATAAACTAATAAAAAAAATTCTTAGATGAAATCTTTCACTTTAGAGAAAATGGTGATTTTTTTACAATTCAGAAAAATTGTTTAGTTTGCAGAGAATGACAGCCTACACTTAGAGAGGATATTCCACTAGCCCAGTATTGTGCTTAGACAGGATTTAGAACAAATCTTCCTGCATATTAACAGGGAGGGTAAGACTCTACACCCATTCTCAATCTTAGTAAAAACTGGGATATACCAACAACATGAAAAGATGGTAATGGAAATTAAACGAGGTCACATACATAAGGTGTTAACCAGTTCATGCATAACAAATAGAAACTCTAACTCCATCATTACTACCATCAGTGTGCTCTGGGTGCCTGCAGACAGGGGAGGAGGGATGAGGTGTTCATAGATTGATGAGCCCAAAGAATCTTAAGAATCTCAAGAAGTTGGGCCCTAACAGGCCTCTCATTCTAACCACTAGAATAGTTAAGTATTATCCAAGAACGTATCAGAGCAGGTACAATTTTTCTTAGATGTGGTGATGAGGTCACATGTACCAAAGTGACTGTGGCTTTTCTTTGGTCACAGTGAAATTCACATCTGAGGTCTATTTTGTTTGAAGATGCACTTTTAAAATAATATGACCAATAAACTTCATGCCTACTACAGTTTTTGTCCTCTCTGAATTATCTTCCCAACTCTAAGCCTTCCAAAGACTGAAAAATTTTGGGACATGGCAGTAAGTAACATTTTTTGAGATGTTTCTTTTCTTTTTTAATATATATTTTAAAGAGATTTTTTTTCTTATTCTGTATCATTTTTCTCTTTCAAGTTATCCTTTTTCTTAGTGAAGACTTGCTTTTTTGAAACTCCTAAGCATTTATGGGAGACTAAGGGGAAAAGTGCTGGACCTCTGAATCAACAAAACCAAACAGGATTATTCAATATAGACCAAAGAGAAGATCAATTTGACATTTACTATTTTATGCACCATGAAGTGGTACACTGATACCAGTGGAAGTACAAAATCTGTATTTTGTAAACTCATGAATCTCAAGAAGTTGAACTGTGTCCACTCCAGGTCAGCATTCTTGGTGGAAGCAAGTAGCCTGGTTAGGTTTTCAGGATGACTAAGGCAGAGGATAGGTCCCCACCATGTATGGAAGGAAGTCCCATGAGCATCTTTCATCCTCCAAAAGGATGCTGTGTTGTGAGCAGCTGTTTATGAAAAGCCACACTGGTTTCTAAATGATTTGTAAGTGAAATATATAAAAAAGCAGCAAAGAAAAGAAAATAATGCTTGTGAAAATGTTAATGGTTTTGTTTAAAAGCCTGACCAACCAAAAAACTTGAAAAATAAGACTTTGCTTTATTGCTAGAGGCTACAGGATTTCTTTGGAAGGAATGATGCTAAAGCTGAAACTCCACTACTTTGGCCACCTTATGCAAAAAGTTGACTCATTGGAAAAGACTCTGATGCTGGGAGGGATTGGGGGCAGGAGGAGAAGGGGACGACAAAGGATGAGATGGCTGGATGGCATCACTGACTCGATGGACATGAGTCTGAGTGAACTCCGGGAGTTGGTGATGGACAGGGAGGCCTGGCGTACTGTGATTCATGGGGTCGCAAAGAGTCGGACACGACTGAGTGACTGAACTGAACTGATGGCAAGTTTTCTCATAACACAGATATCCACAATTCTCTAGATCTAGCCAACAAACAAAGAAGTAATAGTTATGTCATGCTTCCAAATACCAATAATGGATGACACTTCATAAGACTTGTCATGAGTCCAAATCTCAAGTATTTCACAGGCTTTATATAATCTCATTCTCACATCAATATGAGGAGCGATTATCCTCTACATTTGCAAAGCAGGAAACTGATATTCAGAGAGGCTTATTGATTTGCCCAAATTCAAACAATTCAGTCATTATGACCCCAAGTCTTTTCTTTTAACTTCTGCCTGATACTGTATCACATACAGATACTGTATCACACATAGATACTGTATCACACATCATATATTTCCCCTTCTGTCTGCATTTTCGAACCCTGTTGGGTTTCTTGTGGTTCTATCTGGTCTCTTCCATGAGGGGGCCAGTTCTAGATCCCCAGCTATTTAGGGAATAACAGCCTATTCAGTTCAGAGAGCAGAATGATCATTAAAAGATCTTAACAGTGCTCACTGGGCTTCCCTGGTGGCTCAGTAGTAAAGAATCTGCCTGCCAATGCAGGAGATGTGGGTTTGATCACTGGATCAGGAAGATCCTCTGGAGAAGGAAATGGCAACCCACTCCAGTATTCTTGCCTGGGAAATCCCATGGACAGAGGAGCCTGGAGCACTGCAGTCCATGGGGTCACAAAGAGTTGAACGCAACTAAGCGACTAAATGCCAACAGCAGCGGTTCCTTCTGTTCATAGTTTTTCAGGCACTCTGTCTACCAGATCTAATTCCTTGAATCTATTCATCACCTCCATTGTATAACCATAAGAGATTTGATTTAGGTCAAACCTGAATGGTCTAGTGGTTTTCCCTACTCTCTTCATTTAAGCCTGAATTTTGCAATACGGAATTGATGATCGGAGCCATAGTCACCTCCAGGTCTTGTTTTTGCTGACTGTATAGAGCTTCTCCATTTTCAGCTGAAAAGGACAGAATCAATCTGATTTTGGTGTTGATCATTTGGTGATGTCCTTGCATAGAACTGTCCCTTGTGTTGCTGGAAGAGGGTGTTTGTTATGACCAATGTGTTTTGACAAAACTCTGTTAGCCTATGCCCTGCTTCATTTTGTACTCCAAAAGCCAGACTTGCCTATTACTCCAGGTATCTTTTGATTTCCTACTTTTGCATTACAATTCCTTATGATGAAAAGGACATCTTTTTTGGTATTAGATCTAGAAGGTATTGTAGATCTTCATAGAACCAGTCAACTTCAGCTTCTTTAGCATTAGTAGTTGGGGCATAGACTTGTATTACTGTGATGCTGAATGGTTTGCCTTGGAAGAGAACTGAGATCATTCTGTCATTTTTGAGTTTGTACCCGAGGACTGCATTTCAGACTCTTTCGTTAACTATGACAGTTTCTGTTTCTTCTAAGGGATTCTTGCCCACAGAAATAGATACAATGGTCATCTGAATTAAATTCGCCCATTCCTGTCCATTTTAGTTCACTGATTCCTAAGATGCCAATATTCACTCTTGTCATCTCCTGCTTGACCACATTCAATTTACATTGATTCATGGACCTAACATTCCAGGTCCCTATGGGATTTCTTTGGAAGGAATGATGCTAAAGCTGAAACTCCAGTACTTTGGCCACCTCATGCAAAGAGTTGACTCATTGGAAAAGACTGATGCTGGGAGGAATTGGGGGCAAGAGGAGAAGGGGACAACAGAGGATGAGATGGCTGGATGGCATCACTGACTCGATGGACGTGAGTCTGAGTGAACTCCGGGAGTTGGTGATGGACAGGGAGGCCTGGCGTTCTGCGATTCATGGGGTTGCAAAGAGTTGGACACGACTGAGCGACTGATCTGATCTGATCTGATCTGATGCAATATCATTCTTTACAGCATTGGACTTCACTTTTACCAACAGACACATCCACAACTGAGTGTCATTTCCACTTTGGCCCAGCTGCTTCATTCTTTCTGGAGCTGTTAGCAGTTGCCCTCTGCTCTTCCCCAGTAGCATATTGGATACCTTCCAATATGGATGAGCCTTCCAATTGGAGGGCTCATCTTCCAGTGTCATATATTTTTGCCTTTTCATTCTGCTCACGGGGCTCTCACAGCAAGAATACCGGAGTGGTTTATCATTGCCTCCTCCAGTGGACCATGTTTTGTCAGAACTCTCCACTGTCTTGGGTGGCCCTGCATGGCATGGCTCATAGCTTCATTGAGTTACACAAGCCCCTTCACCAGGACAAGGCTGTGATCCATGAAGGGGGAAAGGGCATGAGGATTCAGTTATTTAAGCTCAGCCAAGCTGTTGCTTTGTTGTTGTTTTCTCTTCCTGAATGAGGTGTGTGTGAGGAAAGAAGGTTTTTGCAATTCAATTTTCCTCAATAAATTAAAACATTTTGCTGAGGGCAGCTGTATGCAACTTCTGATGCTCAAAGAAGTCCCTTTTTTTAAATTTAATAAGTGATTTTTTTGGTATTTTAAAATTTATTTATTTTTAATTGAAGGATAATTAAAATGCTTAAATTTAACTTCCACATCTTACCTTCATTTTCACTTGTTTTATTTGTAGGAAGACTCTTGGAGGTGATGATTTCAATGACAAAAGCAGTGCATAATTGAGACTCTTTACTCAATGTTATTTGGGACTTTGGAAAATTGTATGAAAATTACGTTAATTTGAAATACTTAGTGCCCAATGGTCAGTTTTGAAAACAACTGATTTTTATTCTGTGAGTCTACATAAGAAAGTGTCCCTTAAGATCTTCAAGAATTACAAACCTAGAATCTCTGCAATACAAACTCATGAGATGATACTTATGGACCTGGAAACTGTCTGACAATAAATTTAATGCAACATAATGCCAATGTCATCAGACAACTTTTCTCACTTAAAAATACATATGGTGTTTTAAAAATAACTACACCTTACTTCCCTGGTGGCTCAGACAGTAAAGTGTCTGTCTACAATGCGGGAGACCGGAGTTCGATCCCTGGGTTGGGAAGATCCCCTGGAGAAGGAAATGGCAATCCATTCCAGGACTATTGTCTGGAAAATCCCATGGACAGAGGAGCCTGGTAGGCTACAGTTCATGAGATCACAAAGAGTCAGACATTACTGAGTGACTTCACTTTCTTTTACCCATTACTTAGTGCTCGACATGCATTTAGATGTTATGCAAAGAATAATATTAAAACAATTTCATTTTGTCTTCCCACAACATTTATGGAGTTGGTAGTATTTTTGCTATTTTACTGAGAGAAGACTGGCTTTGTGGGGCAGAGACAGGAAGGAGAGCTGGGATTCAAACTTGGAAAGGGAGACTGCAGGGCTTCCCACGTCGCTATACTTTAAAACTGTCGACATCATAAATGATTATCAGGTGGAATCACACTACATAAATTGATTTTTTTAGGCTGCTTTTCCTTCACTCTTTTTAAAATGGTGAAAAGCTCCAATTTGCCCAACAACTATACTGTGACTGAACAGGCAACTTCTCTGGTAGCTGTAAGAGTCAGTGTACAGGATGGTGCACACACGCATGATCGCCCTCTGTTGGGATGTGGTCTCTGAGTGACATTGCTTGAGTGGATGAACTTTCCTGCAGTGTGGAACACTACTCAGAATTCAGGGTTTCCCTTAGCCACACTTGGCCTCACTATTACAAAATATTAAATAAATTATCTGAGATATCATTTAAGGGAATAGAAATAATTAAATGAGGAAAAGTATATGAAATAAATACTTTAGAAGTAATAAAAATGATCAAGAATCTTCCAAGGTTTATCAAATACACCAAGGATAAGCAGAATCATCAAAAATGAGTGGAAAACACTTGGCACAAACTATGTCCTTTAAAACAAAATTGAACAACCCCCTTCCAGCCCCTTTCCTTCCCTCCTCTCAGTTGGTGAAGGGAGAGAAAGATAGGTTCCCACATAGGAACTCTGCTTCCAGCAGCACCTCCAGCCCCACCATCCACAGCAGCCTTTTCTTTTCATCTGGGATCAAAGGTCATCTCCTAGAAGCTCCACCCACCTCCTGGACCAGGCTCCCTAACTGCCTCCAGCCTCCACATCCAATTTGTTTTCCAGGACTTCCTCCACAGAGCTCCCACAATTAGGATTTCAATGGCAGCAAGGGGTGAATCTCTGGATGTCTCCCTCTCGAAGGGAGGCTGGAGGAGACCACCCATGAGGGGAGGGGTCTGGCTCACCCCTGTTCTTCAGGACCTCAACTCTAATCACTGTTTGTTGAAGGGAAGGAGGGAGAGAGAGAAATACCACCCACCACCTCACACACACACACACACACACACACACACTCACTCACGAACTGTACACACCAAGAACCAGCAATACCTCCTCAACCCTACATTCCAGATGGGCCTTTCTCCTGCTTCAATCAAACTCCTTCCAGGAGTAGCCTGTCTTCACCCAACTCCCTCCATACCTCCTGGATTTTCAGCCCTTTGCACTCTGTCCTCCTCACATCTGAAACCTGCTTCTCAGGTCACTAATACCTCCTGATTCCAAATCAACCAACAAGTTTTCACAGACTCACCTTCTCGTTTGCACTGAGCAGATCTGTCCTTCCTTGATTCCCCAACCTACTTCCTTCTTTCTCCTTTGCTGTTCACTGTGTGTCTCCTCGCCTCTCCTTCTCTCTCTGCTTTCTCTCTGATATCGAGTTTTCTTATATTGGCCCCTAAAAATGCTTCCCTCTCTCTGGGCAATCTTGTCATCTTCACAGATTCAGCTACTACCTGCTCAGTGAAGGGTACACAGGTCCATGCTCATCCCAGGTCTCTCCCTCAAACACCAAACTTTTACTTCCAATAACCTACAGGATGCCTCCAACTTCAAGATAATTGAACTACAAGTGGCAGAGCTGGGATTGGAAATCAGCAAAACTAGAATTTTCTCTCCTCTTTAAGAGACTATTTCCTAATAAAATAAGATAGCATCTATCCCTGTCCCTCTATATGTCATGCAAAATTATGTGACAATTCTGACTATGACCACTAACTAACCATGTGCTAGTAAGCACACGGCAGAAACCCAAGCTTGGCCTACCTTGCCATAGCAAAGAAACAGAACCTTTCACAAAATTTTTTCAAAGTAATTCACAATCACTGTTAAAATGTGACACTGTTTTCAGAGAAAAATAGTTTCTGGGGGTAAATTATATAGTTAAACCCAGAAGGTCACATTTATAAGATAAGTTTGCAGAAAAGAAAAAAAAAATCGGAAATCTTTGCAGTAAAAGTCCTCTGCCTCTGAGTCTCAGCATAGTTCACACTGGTAACAGTTGAAGCCATGCCCACAGGCTACACTGTCTGCAGTCAGATCTCTGCTGCATTTTTGTGTGCAGCTTTTGACAATGCATTTCATTTCCAAAATTAACAATTGAGAAGAGAAAGAAAATTCCCCACAGACTAAATAACTGAAAAGTAGACAGAATTAAATAACAGGAAAAAAAAAAAAAACACTGTACATGAGAAACGATATTGAATGAGGAGATGAGAGCAGAGATGACCCTACATCATTCTTTAGAACCTCAAGTTCACAGACAAGAGAGGCTGGAGAGAAGGTATTCCTGTAGGTCTTTCTCTCTCTCTCTCTTTTTTTTAAGACACTTTAAGACAGAGCAATCAACCTGTGAAAAGAAATATTGCCTATAAAACAAAAGACATTTTCTGAAATATCTTTGATCCTGGAATCAAATTACTGGCTTAAAGGCTTTATATCTTTAATAACTGCTCTCTATTGCCCTTGTTGGACTTCCCAGGTGGCTCAGTGGTAAAGAATCTGCCTGCCAATGCAGGAGACACAGGTTTGATCCCTGGGTCAGAAAGATTCCCTGGGCAAGGCAATCGCAACCCACTCAAGTATTCTTGCCTTAGAAATCCCATAGACAGAGGAACCTGGCGGGCTATAGTCCATGGGGTCACAAAAGAGTCAGACACAACTTAGCAACTAAACAATAACAACATTGTCCTTGTTAAAGTATTATTTTCACTTTATTTTTACCAATCTTTTCTTTGTAAGTAACCACAACTGGCTTTATCCAAATAAAATAGTACAATAAATATTTGTCCTCTGTGGTAATACAATGCATTGTGTCCTCCATAGTAATAAAATGCATAGTGCATGTCTGACTCTTAGCAACCCCATGGACTATAGCCTGTCAGGCTCCTCTGTCCACAGAATTTTCCAGGCAAGAATACTGGAGAGGCTTGCCATTTCCTTCTCCAGGGGATCTTCCTGACCCAAGGATTGAACTCTTGTGTCACCTGTATTGGCAAGTGAACTCTTTAACACTGAGCCACCTGGGAAGCCCAATATAATGCATAATTTAGTTCATCTAGGCTATCTTTCCATGAGAGGTGATTTTTTTCTCTATTATGAAATGTGCTCACAATAAGGGAATCCACACCAGACACCTGGAAGGCAGAGGGAGAACCACTTACCCAGCGTGTCACTGCTTCAGACCAATCTTGACGTGATTGTGTAGCCATTCCTGCCCCAGGTGTTCCTCATGTTAGCTCAGCCTCCCAATCACAACTGCACCCTTCTCTCACAAATATAACCTTTACTAAGGATAACAGGGCACATCACCATGCTGAAAGCCTACTCTCAGCCCCTGTGAGAAGGCCTTGAGAAACAGGCACACTGCTCTTCCCTGGGAGAACTCTAACAGGACTGGTACATTACCTGGATGAAATCTTGAAATATCAGGGGCAGCAAGTCATCCATATGCCCAATGTCTTTTGAGAAACGATTTAAAATCCTTCCTGCAAGAACAGGATACAAGAAAATACTCATTTCCTCAGATAGGAACCTTCAGAGAAACAATTCATGAATAAATCAAAACAATATTTTTAAAGCACATGTACTTAGGGACTTCTCGGGTGATACAATAGATAAGAATCTGCTTGCCAATGCAGGGGACATTACAAATTCTACTTTTGAAAATAAAAGATTGGAAAGAGTTCAATTTAATACACCACTAAAAGAGTAAATAATTTACAGCCCCTAAGCCTTTTGAGCAAAGCAGGCCTATCTTTGTAGTATTTATTTGGACTTCTATTTTCTTGAGGGAATGAAGTCAAGCTAAGTGATACAGGAGGGGGACACAAGATAAGTATTAGTGTGCTGGCTGCTCTAAGATTAGTGGCCTTGAGGATTTAAACTTGATCCCAAATCCTTGAATAATAAGTAAGTCAGCATCTGGAGAAGCCTACAGGTCTTGAATATAAAGAGCCTGGTTAACTGTGGTCATGAACAGACGCTGTGAGAACAGAAATTCAGTCCCACTTAATGCTCCCAACTTTATGACTATAATTTTCACATTAACAGGCAAAGTGGAGCAACTTCACAGCCATAATAGCATGGACTCCTCCAATCCCTTCCTCACTCTGGCTTCATAATAAGATGAGATCCGTGTGGGCCTTTGTAGTTTATCATCCTGTGCTCTGCTCACTGCCTGGACTAAACAACGTGTGCTGAATAAATCTGCACAAGATGCTGCCCTCAACATTCTTATTTAATCCTCACAACAGTCTTGTGGAACAGAAAGGGCAGCGGTCATTCCCATTTCACAGGAGAGAAGTTCCCAGACACCATGTCGTCATCCTCACTGAGGTTCATTAGGCACTGACCCTGTGCTGAGTGCTGTGAATTATTAACCTGCTTAATGCCCACAATACCAAGATATTGGTAAGTGTGTGAGCAGTATCCTCATTTTACAGGTAAGAAAATCAAGACACAGAGAAATTAAATAACTAGCACATAAGTATTAACATAACTATAACTGACTGTTAATATTAGTAAATAGAGGCCTGGTGTGCTGTGATTCATGGAGTCGCAAAGAGACAGACACAACTGAGTGACTGAACTGAACTGAAATAGCAACAGGACTGAACCCAGAAGTTGGCTCCAGAGTCCATATTATAACCATGACAACATCCTATCTGGAGATTTGCCTTCCCAGTAGCATCTACCTGCTTTGGCCTTGATCACACAGCTAGTTGATAACCAGGCTGAGGCTACTCTTGTCCTCCCTCCATTCACATCCCTGTCTCAGAAGGTCCTGTCAATCATCACCTGCGAAAAAACAAAGCCACCCTGGGCCTCAGCACAAGTCTAACCAACTGAACAGAGTGAGCATGTGCACTGATGAACTAACTCATCATAGGAATCCAGGTCAGGAGGCTACCTTTTGAAGCAAGATGGGTCAAAGGCCTCAAAGTAGAGGAAGCAACCACTGGGAAATCTTCAGCGACACTCTTCCTTAATACTGAAGATCCACCTGCTACATACCACAAGACCTCTTAAACATAACCAAAAGCCTATTGTAAAACTAGAGGGCTGATTTTATTGAAAAGGATGTTTACATTTCACTGAGCTTGCATTTTAATTAATTTTCCATTACCATTTATGTAAACCTCAGAATATGAGCATGTGCCAGACTTCCATGGTCCCAGAAATGGATGAGCAATGAAAGAGGAAAATATATAGCCTGTCTCCTATAGAGATGTTCCTGGAAGAAGGTCCTTTCCTGGATAACTTAACATTAGGTAACACAGGAACATTTCAACAACCAGTAAAACAACATTTCAACACATTTTCATCATATGTTGGTTTTTCACATGTCACATAGCAAATGATTCATAAATCATTCTGCAAAGTAAACATTCATTTATCTTTCAGATCAGTTCA